>NW_027259007.1:0-44074 GCF_045791955.1 Oncorhynchus clarkii lewisi | reverse complement strand
GATAGAGATGGAAAGACAGAGATGGAGAGACAGAGATGGAAAGACAGAGATGGATAGACAGAGAGACAGAGATGGAAAGACAGAGATAAAAAGACAGAGATGGAACAACAGAGATGGAAAGACAGAGATAAAAAGACAGAGATGGAAAGACATAGATGGAGAGACAGAGATAAAAAGACAGAGATGGAGAGACAGAGATGGAAAGACAGAGATAAAAAGACAGAGATGGAGAGACAGAGATGGAAAGACAGAGATAAAAAGACAGAGATGGAGAGATAGAGATGGAAAGACAGAGATGGAGAGACAGAGATGGAAAGACAGAGATGGATAGACAGAGAGACAGAGATGGAAAGACAGAGATAAAAAGACAGAGATGGAACAACAGAGATGGAAAGACAGAGATAAAAAGACAGAGATGGAAAGACAGAGATGGAAAGACAGAGATGGAGAGACAGAGATGGAAAGACAGAGATCGAAAGACAGATGGAAAGACAGAGATAAAAAGGCAGAGATGGAAAGACAGAGATAAAAAGACAGAGATGGAAAGACAGATGGAAAGACAGATGGAAAGACAGAGATAGAAACAGACAGAGATGGAATGACAGAGATGGAAAGACAGAGATAAAAAGACAGAGATGGAAAGACAGAGATGGAAAGACGGAGATGGAAAGACAGAGATGGAAAGACAGAGATGAAAAGACAGAGATGGAAAGACAGAGATTGAAAGACAGATGGAAAGACAGAGATGGAAAGACAGATGGAAATACAGATGGAAAGACAGAGATGGAAAGACAGATGGAAAGACAGAGATACAAAAGACAGAGATGGAAAGACAGAGATGGAAAGACAGAGATAAAAAGACAGAGATGGAGAGATAGAGATGGAAAGACAGAGATGGAGAGACAGAGATGGAAAGACAGAGATGGAAAGACAGAGATAAAAAGACAGAGATGGAAAGACAGAGATGGAAAGACAGAGATAAAAAGACAGAGATGGAAAGACAGAGATAAAAGACAGAGATGGAAAGACAGAGATAAAAAGACAGAGATAAAAAGACAGAGATGGAAAGACAGAGATGGAGAGACAGAGATGGAGAGACAGAGATGGAAAGATGAAGATAAAAAGACAGAGATGGAAAGACAGAGAGACAGAGATGGAAAGACAGAGATAAAAAGACAGCGATAAAAAGACAGAGATGGAAAGACAGAGATAAAAAGACGAATATAAAAAGACAGAGATAAAAAGACAGAGATGGAGAGACAAAGATAAATGACAGAGATGGAAAGATTGAGATGGATTTACAGAGATGGAGAGACCGAGATAAAATGACAGAGATGGAAAGACAGATGGAAAGACAGAGATAAAAGAGAACAGAGATAAAAAGACAGAGATGGAAGGACAGAGAAAAAAAGACAGAGATGGAAAGAAAGAGATGGAAAGACAGAGATGGAAAGACAGAGATAAAAAGACGGAGATGGAAAGACAGAGATAAAAAGACAGAGATGGAAAGACAGAGATGGAAAGACAGAGATGGAAAGACAGAGATCGAAAGACAGAGATAAAAAGACAGAGATGGAGGGACATAGATGGAACGACAGAGATGGAGAGACAGAGATGGAAAGACAGAGTTGGAAAGACAGAGATAAAAAGACAGAGATGGAAAGACAGAGATAAAAAGACAGAGATAAAAAGACAGAGATGGAAAGACAGAGATAAAAAGACAGAGATGGAAAGACAGAGATGGAGAGACAGAGATGGAGAGACAGAGATGGAAAGATGGAGATAAAAAGACAGAGATGGAAAGACAGAGATGGAAAGACAGAGAGACAGAGATGGAAAGACGGAGATAAAAAGACAGAGATGGAACAACAGAGATGGAAAGACAGAGATAAAAAGACAGAGATGGAAAGACAGAGATGGAAAGACAGAGATGGAGAGACAGAGATGGAGAGACAGAGATGAAAAGACAGAGATGGAAAGACAGAGATAAAAAGACAAAGATAAAAAGACAGAGATGAAAAGACAGAGATGGAAAGACAGAGATGGAAAGACAGATGGAAAGACAGAGATGGAAAGACAGATGGAAAGACAGAGATGGAAAGACAGATGGAAAGACAGAGATAAAAAGACAGAGATGGAGAGACAGAGATGGAAAGACAGAGATGGAGAGACAGAGATGGAAAGACAGAGAAGGAAAGACAGATGGAAAGACAGAGATAAAAAGACAGAGATGGAAAGACAGAGATAAAAAGACAGAGATGGAAAGACAGATGGAAAGACAGATGGAAAGACAGATGAAAAGACAGAGATAAAAAGGCAGAGATGGAAAGACAGAGATAAAAAGACGGAGATGGAAAGACAGAGATAAAAAAGACAGAGATGGAAAGACAGAGATGGAAAGACAGAGATGGAAAGACAGAGATCGAAAGACAGAGATAAAAAGACAGAGATGGAGGGACATAGATGGAACGACAGAGATGGAGAGACAGAGATGGAAAGACAGAGATGGAGAGACAGAGATGGAGAGACAGAGATGGAACGATGGAGATAAAAAGACAGAGATGGAAAGACAGAGATGGAAAGACAGAGATAAAAAGACAGAGATAAAAAGACAGAGATGGAAAGACAGAGATAAAAAGACAGAGATGGAAAGACAGAGATGGAAAGACAGAGATGGAGAGACAGAGATGGAGAGACAGAGATGGAACGATGGAGATAAAAAGACAGAGATGGAAAGACAGAGATGGAAAGACAGAGAGACAGAGATGGAAAGACGGAGATAAAAAGACAGAGATGGAACAACAGAGATAAAAAGACAGAGATGGAAAGACAGAGATGGAAAGACAGAGATGGAGAGACAGAGATGGAAAGACAGAGATGAAAAGACAGAGATGGAAAGACAGAGATAAAACGACAGAGATGGAAAGACAGATGGAAAGACAGAGATAAAAAGGCAGAGATGGAAAGACAGAGATAAAAAGACAGAGATGGAAAGACAGAGATGGAAAGACAGAGATAAAAAGACAGAGATGGAAAGACAGAGATGGAAAGACAGAGATGGAGAGACAGAGATGGAAAGACGGAGATGGAGAGACAGAGATGGAAAGACAGAGATGGAAAGACAGAGATGGAAAGACGGAGATAAAAAGACAGAGATGGAACAACAGAGATGGAAAGACAGAGATAAAAAGACAGAGATGGAAAGACAGAGATGGAAAGACAGAGATGGAGAGACAGAGATGGAAAGACAGAGAGATGAAAAGACAGAGATGGAAAGACAGAGATAAAACGACAGAGATGGAAAGACAGATGGAAAGACAGAGATAAAAAGGCAGAGATGGAAAGTCAGAGATAAAAAGACAGATGGAAAGACAGAGATGGAAAGACAGAGATAAAAAGACAGAGATGGAATGACAGAGATGAAAAGACAGAGATGGAAAGACAGATGGAAAGACAGAGATAAAAAGACAGAGATGGAAAGACAGAGATGGAAAGACAGATGGAAATACAGATGGAAAGACAGAGATGGAAAGACAGATGGAAAGACAGATGGAAAGACAGAGATTGAAAGACAGATGGAAAGACAGAGATATAAAGACAGAGATGGAAAGACAGAGATGGAAAGACAGAGATAAAAAGACAGAGATAAAAAGACAGAGATGAAAAGACAGAGATGGAAAGACAGAGATGGAAAGACAGATGGAAAGACAGAGATGGAAAGACAGATGGAAAGACAGAGATGGAAAGACAGATGGAAAGACAGAGATAAAAAGACAGAAATGGAGAGACAGAGATGGAAAGACAGAGATGGAGAGACAGAGATGGAAAGACAGAGAAGGAAAGACAGATGGAAAGACAGAGATAAAAAGACAGAGATGGAAAGACAGAGATGTAGAAACAGAGATAAAAAGAGATAAAAAGACAGAGATGGAAAGACAGAGATAAAAAGACAGAAAAAGACAGATGGAAAGACAGATGAAAAGACAGAGATAAAAAGGCAGAGATGGAAAGACAGAGATAAAAAGACAGAGATGGAAAGACAGAGATGGAAAGACATAGATGAAAAGACAGAGATGGAAAGACAGATGGAAAGACAGATGGAAAGACAGAGATAAAAAGACAGAGATGGAAAGACAGAGATGGAAAGACAGATGGAAAGACAGATGGAAAGACAGAGATGGAAAAACAGATGGAAAGACAGAGATAAAAAGACAGAGATGGAAAGACAGAGATGGAATGACAGAGATGGAAAGACAGAGATGAAAAGACAGAGATGGAAAGACAGAGATAAAAAGACAGAGATGGAAAGACAGAGATGGAAAGACAGATGGAAAGACAGAGATAAAAAGACAGAGATGGAAAGACAGAGATGGAATGACAGAGATGGAAAGACAGAGATGAAAAGACAGAGATGGAAAGACAGAGATAAAAAGACAGAGATGGAAAGACAGAGATAAAAAGACAGAGATGGAAAGACAGATGGAAAGACAGATGGAAAGACAGATGATGACAGAGATAAAAAGGCAGAGATGGAAAGACAGAGATAAAAAGACAGAGATGGAAAGACAGAGATGGAAAGACAGAGATGGAAAGACAGAGATGAAAAGACAGATGGAAAGACAGATGGAAAGACAGAGATAAAAAGACAGAGATGGAAAGACAGAGATGGAAGACAGATGGAAAGACAGATGGAAAGACAGAGATGGAAAAACAGATGGAAAGACAGAGATAAAAAGACAGAGATGGAAAGACAGAGATGGAATGACAGAGATGGAAAGACAGAGATGAAAAGACAGAGATGGAAAGACAGAGATAAAAAGACAGAGATGGAAAGACAGAGATGGAAAGACAGATGGAAAGACAGAGATTAAAAGACAGAGATGGAAAAACAGATGGAAAGACAGAGATAAAAAGACAGAGATGGAAAGACAGAGATGGAAAGACAGAAATGAAAAGACAGATGGAAAGACAGAGATAAAAAGACAGAGATAAAAAGACAGAGATGGAAAGACAGAGATGGAAAGACACAGAGAGAGAGGTACAATATCTAATCAGTGTGTTTTTTCTCCAGGCAACATTGAGACCAACCACAACCTGCCTCCCTCCTTTATATCCAGAAATAACCTGCTACGGTGAGATCCTCTGACCTCTAATCCCTGACCTAACCCCTCACCCTACCTCTCCATGTGGTAGATTTAAAGCAGGAATCTATTGATTGTGGGCGACCCTATGCCACACACCCCACTTCTTGTTTTTCTTTTTCACTTTGAACTAAACCCAGGAAGTTGAGCCCTGAGCCGCCTTGGTCTGGCCTTCTGGGATAGGTCTAATGACCCTATTCATTTTCTGTTATGCTTTATGATTTGATAATTATTTTCATGCTAATTTATCCATCCTATGACTTGATGGCCCAAAGTCCACCAATAGGTCATGCAGATGAGACATTATCTTCTCGACTGACCACACTGGTAATTCATTCAGTTGTCCTGGTTCACACTAGATAGGAATCAATACTGTATATTGACAGGCTGGTTATTCATTCTGTCATCAAATAAAATGTTACTGTCTTTCTGTCTCTGCCTCACCTGGTTCACCAACTACTTCTCAGACAGAGTTCATTGTGTCAAATCGGAGGGCCTGTTGTCTGGACCTCTGGCAGTCTCTAGGGGGTGCCACAGGGTTCAAACTCGGGGGTGCCACTCGGGCCAACACTTTTCTCTCTATATATCAACGATGTCGCTCTTGCTGCTGGTGATTCTTTGATCTACCTCTACACAGACGACACCATTCTGTATACTTCTGGTCCTTCTTTGGACACTGTGTTAACAAACCTCCAGACGAGCTACAATGCCATACAACTCTCCTTCCGTGGCCTCCAACTGCTCTTAAACGCTAGTAAACCTAAGAGCATGATCTTCAAGCGATCTCTGCCCGCACAACGCATCCAGCATCACCACTCTGGATGGTTCTGACTTATATATGTGGACAACTACAAATACCTAGGTGTCTGGTTAGACTGTAAACTCTCCTTCCAGACTCACATTAAGCATCTCCAATCCAAAATTAAATCTACAATCGGCTTCCTATTTCGCAACAAAGCATCCTTCATCATGCTGCCAAACATATCCTCGTAAAACTGACCATCCTACCGATCCTCGATTTCAGCGATGTAATTTACATAATAGCCTCACATAATAGCCTCCACACACAAATTGGATGCAGTCTATCACAGTGCCATCCGTTTTGTCACCGAAGCCCCATATACTAACCACCACTGTGACCTGTACGCTCTCGTTGGTTGGCACTTGCTTCATACTCGTCGCCAAACCCACTGGCTCCAGGTCATCTATAAGTCTCTGCTAGGTAAAACCCCACCTTATCTCAGCTCACTGGTCACCATAGTCACCACTCACCCGTAGCACGCGCTGCAGCAGGTATATCTCACTGGTCATCCCCAAAGCCAATTCCTACTTTGGCCGCCTTTCTTTCCAATTCTCTACTGCCAATGACTGGAACAAACTGCAAAATCACTGAAGCTGGAGACTCATATCTCCCTCACTAGCTTTAAGCAGCAGAGCAGCTCACAGATCACTGAACCTGTACATAGCCCATCTGAAAATAGCCCATCCAACTATCTCATCCCCATACTGTATTTATTTATTTATCTTGCTCCTTTGCACCCCAGTACATCCACTTGCACATTCAACTTCTTCACATCAATCACACCAGTGTCTATTTGGTAAATTGTAATTACTTCACCACCATGGCCTATTTATTGCCTTCCTGTAGTGGTCTGGGTGTAGCTGGTGCAGAGGAGTCAGGCGCAGGTCAGCAGAGATGAGTAACACAAGTAACTTTACTCAAATATTCCAATAACATGTCGTAATACCGAGCCCACGATAACGGACCGAACATACATAAAACAATCACGCACAAAAACCATGGGGAAAACAGAGGGTTACATAATGAACATGTAATTGGGGAATTGAAACCAGGTGTGTTAAACAAAGACAAAACAAATGGAAAATGAAAAGTGGATCGCGATGGCTAGATGGCCGGTGAGGTCGACCGCCGAACGACGCCCGAACAAGGAGAGGGACCGACTTCTGCGGAAGTCGTGACACTTCCTCCCTTATCTTACCTAATTTGCACACACTGTACAGTGGGTTCCAAAATTACTGCCCCCCTGACTGGCAATGCACAAACACAAACAATGCACAAACAATACTTTTAAAAAATATAAACAATATAATTATAGAGATAAACTCAAAATAGCAACGTAAAAAATACTGTACTTTATTAATGTTTTTTAAGCTGTTTAAAGACACAGTCAACTTAGTGCATGTAAACTTCTGACCCACTGGATTTGTGATACAGTGAAATAATCTGTAAACATTTGTTGGAAAAATTACGTGTGTCATGCACAAAGTAGATGTCCTAACCGACTTGCCAAAACTATAGTTTGTTAACAAGACATTTGTGGAGTGGTTGAAAAACGAGTTTTCATGACTCCAACCTAAGTATTATGTAAACTTCCGACGTCAACTGTATTTATCTCTTGTGGGGTAGAGTTGTTTCAGATCCAAGAACTGAGAATAATACTTGTTGGATTCATCTTCTCTTTTTGTTTTTGGCGGCTGTAACATTAGTTTGCAAGTGACATTCACTTCCTCTCCTTCTTCTTTGGTATTATTGCTGTACACAAACAAATGTTAAAGGTGCATGCCTCCACGTTATGTATTGGCTGTGTATCAGCCAACTATTCTGTAGGACTTCATTACTCTTTGTAAAAAATAAAATCCCAAACAAACCTTAGATCCATTAAAACCTCACCTCTCTACCAACTAACCCTAGACCCATTAAAACTGTCACGAACATCGTATGAGTAATTGGACCAAGGCGCAGCGTGAGTAGAGTTCCACATTTTGTGACAGTACCCCCCCGGACTCCGACTGCAAACCCTAAAACTAGATGGGGTGGGCAACTAGCGTCGGTGGCGGCTCCGGTGCGGGACGTAGCACCCGCTCGGACCGCAGATCCGGCCATGGAGCCGGGCTAAAAGCCGTGCCCGGATTGGGCACTGACGCAGAGGAAGGCTCCGACCATGGAGCGGGACTGGACGCCATGACTGGACTGAGCACCGGCGCAGGAAGCTCCGGGCCGTGGACCATCACTGGAAGCTCCGGGCAGTGGACCGTCACTGGAAGCTCCGGGCCGTGGACCGTCACTGGAAGCTCCGGGCCGTGGACCGTCACTGGAAGCTCCGGGCCGTGGACCGTCACTGGAAGCTCCGGGCCGTGGACCGTCACTGGATGTTCCGGGCTGTAGACCGTCGCTGGAGACTCCGGACTGTACCCACGCACTGCTGGACAAGTGTGGGGAGCCGGCACAGGACGTACCGGGCTGGGAAGGCGCACTGGAGGCCTGATGCGTGGAGCCGGCCCAGGTTGCACGGGAATGATGACACGCTCCTCAAAACGCCTGCGCTGCAGCATACTCCTAGCCAACATCTCTCTCCGATATCCCTCCTCAAACTGCTCCATCGACTCCCAGACGGTCTCTGGCTCTCTCCCCGGCCGACCGCCCCTTGTGCCTCCCCCCCAAACAACTTGGGGTTGCCCTTGGGCTGTTTGTGGCCGCGGACCCCGGCGTCGTCGCTGTCCTCCTTTACTCCTCGGCGACTCCCGCCAAGGAAGGGTCTCGCATCCACCTAGTATCTCTTCCCATGACCATCTCCTGCACCTCCTGGGAACGCTGCTTGGTCCTGACTTGGGGGAATATTCTTTCACGACTGTCATATGAATAATTGGACCAAGGCGCAGCGTGAGTAGAGTTCCACATTTTAATGTTAGTGAAACTTCCAAAACAACAAAGATGTAACGATCGTGAAATGCGTAGCGCTCATAGGCACTCATACAAAACAATATCCCCCTAGCAGGTGGGAAAAAGGACACACTAAGTATATAATACCTAGAAACCCCCCGAGTCACTAACCCTAACCCTAACCCACTCATACAAAACAATATCCCCCCTAGCAGGTGGGAAAAAGGACACACTAAGTATATAATACCTAGAAACCCCCTAGTCACTAACCCTAACCCTAACCCACTCATACAAAACAATATCCCCCCCTAGCAGGTGGGAAAAGGACACACTAAGTATATAATACCTAGAAACCCCCCTAGTCACTAACCCTAACCCACTCATACAAAACAATATCCCCCCTAGCAGGTGGGAAAAAGGACACACTAAGTATATAATACCTAGAAACCCCCCTAGTCACTAACCCTAACCCTAACCCACTCATACAAAACAATATCCCCCCCCTAGCAGGTGGGAAAAAGGACACACTAAGTATATAATACCTAGAAACCCCCCTAGTCACTAACCCTAACCCACTCAAACAAAACAAAATCCCCCCTAGCAGGTGGGAAAAAGGACCCACTAAGTATATAATACCTAGAAACCCCCCTAGTCACTAACCCTAACCCTAACCCACTCATACAAAACAATATCCCCCCCTAGCAGGTGGGAAAAAGGACACACTAAGTATATAATACCTAGAAACCCCCCTAGTCACTAACCCTAACCCTAACCCACTCATACAAAACAATATCCCCCCTAGCAGGTGGGAAAAATGACCCACTAAGTATATAATACCTAGAAACCCCCCGAGTCACTAACCCTAACCCTAACCCACTCATACAAAACAATATCCCCCCTAGCAGGTGGGAAAAAGGACACACTAAGTATGATCCTCAATAGAGGTAATGATTATCAGCTGCCTCCAATTGGGAACCATACACACACACCAACCCTAGACCCATTAAAACCTCCTCACTAAACTAGCTAGGCCTAGACCCATTAAAACCTCACCACTACACTAGCTAGGCCTAGACCCATTAAAACCTCACGACTAAACTAGCTAGGCCTAGACCCATTAAAACCTCACCACTACACTAGCTAGGCCTAGACCCATTAAAACCTCACCACTACACTAGCTAGGCCTAGACCCATTAAAACCTCACCACTACACTAGCTAGGCCTAGACCCATTAAAACCTCACCACTATACCAACTTGCCCATCTTCCTCTTCTACTCTCTTCACTGTCTCAGCATACTCAGACACCTTCTGCACTACTCTGATTCTGGCAACCTAAACCTACCTCTCTATCAGCAAACACCTTTGGTCTCCAGCACCATGGGTACCCTTACAGTTAACACACACAGATACTAGATACTACACATTCCTTTGTCTTATGTCCTTCTGCTCACTTCTCACTTCCTCTCCAGCTCTGGAGCAGCAGGGTCATTCAAGTAGGTGGGTTTAATACAAAGACACACCTAGCCCAGAAGGCCTGGCCCATGGTGGCCCAGGGCTAAACCCCCTTGTTTTCGTTCAAAGTGAAAACACCACACAGGAAATGGGCGGCCCACGACCTGCGGCTTTCTGCTTTAAAGCGGCAATATGCCACTTTTGGGGTGACGCGACCAAATTCACGTAGAAATGTGAGTTATAAATCTGTCATTCGCATTGAAAGCAAGTCTAAGAAGCGGTAGATGATTGATATTTCTATGTTTCCTGTGCATAAAGTTTGTATTTGCGTCTTTTACTTTGGGTTTTGTCCTCCAGATTCAAACAGCGGAAAATATGATATTTGTGGTTATTTACAGGTTTAGAAGGTACAAGCATTCTCTTCTACACTATACACTGAGTCTACCAAACATTAGGAACACCCCCTAATATTGAGTCATGGAAAGAGCACGTGTTCTTAATGTTTTGTAGTGCTCGTTTTTTCAAACTGACATCAGAACTATTCGAATTTTTGCAACCAGGAAATGGCGAAGCGATTTCTGCATATTGCATTTCTGCATATTGCACCATATTGTCTCTCCCGTACAGCATGTACTAGCCTTCCCTCCTGCCATCCCTCTGTCTCTCCCTCCCTCTGTCCCTGTGTTCTCTCACTCTGTCTCTCCCTCCCTCTGTCCCTGTGTTCTCTCTCTGTCTCTCTCTCCCTCTGTCCCTGTGTTCTTTCACTCTGTCTCTCCCTCCCTCTGTCCCTGTGTTCTCTCACTCTGTCTCTCTCTCCCTCTGTCCCTGTGTTCTCTCACTCTGTCTCTCCCTCCCTCTGTCCCTGTGTTCTCTCACTCTGTCTCTCCCTCCCTCTGTCCCTGTGTTCTCTCATTCTGTCTCTCCCTCCCTCTGTCCCTGTGTTCTCTCACTCTGTCTCTCTCTCCCTCTGTCCCTGTGTTCTCTCACTCTGTCTCTCTCTCCCTCTGTCCCTGTGTTCTCTCACTCTGTCTCTCCCTCCCTCTGTCCCTGTGTTCTCTCAATCTGTCTCTCTCTCCCTCTGTCCCTGTGTTCTCTCACTCTCTCTCTCTCTCCCTCTGTCCCTGTGTTCTCTCACTCTGTCTCTCTCTCCCTCTGTCCCTGTGTTCTCTCACTCTGTCTCTCTCTCCCTCTGTCCCTGTGTTCTCTCACTCTGTCTCTCTCTCCCTCTGTCCCTGTGTTCTCTCACTCTCTCTCTCTCTCCCTCTGTCCCTGTGTTCTCTCACTCTGTCTCTCTCTCCCTCTGTCCTTGTGTTCTCTCACTCTGTCTCTCTCTCCCTCTGTCCCTGTGTTCTCTCACTCTGTCTCTCTCTCCCTCTGTCCCTGTGTTCTCTCACTCTGTCTTTCTCTAATGTCTTTCTGACCTCCACCCCTACAGTACCAGTCTGGACCTGTATGCCAACGTGATGCACTGCCAGTCTCTGCCAGGCGTTCGGACTCGTCACAGGAACATCGACATCATCACCATCAGAGAAAACACTGAGGGAGAATACAGCAGTCTGGAGCACGAGGTGTGTGTGTACCGTGTATGTGTGTGTGTGGACGTGTTTAACTATTCTTGTGGGGACCAGAAAATTGCACCCATGGTGCTCAGAATAAATCACATCTTGATGATGGTAATTCATCTTAACAGCATAGAAATTTGCCTGTAAAGTTGTTACAATAGAATTATGTTCTTATACATGAAAAAGCTGAAAAGCAAAACATTGCCCATTGTGTCTTCATCCCTGATTTAAAACATTGCCCGTTGTGTCTTCATCCCTGATTTAAAACATTGTACTTGAAAAAACAAACAAAGGCTCGAAGACCAAGTCTCCTACACAGTAATACAACACAACTGAACGACCTGTCCTATAGGCTATTTGTATGAACATTTGAATTAATAAATAACAAAACACAACTGTTTTCAAGGTTAATCTAGGCCTCTAATTTAGTTTCACCAAAGCATGAACATTTTAAATAATAAATTAAACATGACTGTCTACAAACACAATAATTAGCCTGTCATTTACTTGCCAGGAAAAATAGAAACACCTGATCCACACAGCATGTGGATTCACAAAGTATTCATACCCCTTGACTTGGGGATTTACAGTGCCTTCACAAAGTATTCATACTACTTGACTTGGGGATTTACAGTGCCTTCACAAAGTATTCATACTGCTTGACTTGGGGATTTACAGTGCCTACACAAAGTATTCACACCGCTTGACTTGGGGATTTATAGTGCCTTCACAAAGTATTCACACCTCTTGACTTGGGGATTTACAGTGCCTTCACAAAGTATTCATACCGCTTGACTTGGGAATTTACAGTGCCTTCACAAAGTATTCACACCTCTTGACTTGGGGATTTACAGTGCCTTCACAAAGTATTCATACTACTTGACTTGGTGATTTACAGTGCCTTCACAAAGTATTCATACAGCTTGACTTGGGGATTTACAGTGCCTTCACAAAGTATTCATACCGCTTGACTTGGGAATTTACAGTGCCTTCACAAAGTATTCACACCTCTTGACTTGGGGATTTACAGTGCCTTCACAAAGTATTCATACTACTTGACTTGGTGATTTACAGTGCCTTCACAAAGTATTCATACAGCTTGACTTGGGGATTTACAGTGCCTTCACAAAGTATTCATACCGCTTGACTTAGGGATTTACAGTGCCTTAACAAAGTATTCATACCCCTTGACTTGGGGATTTATACATTGCCTTGATAAAGTATTCATACCCATTGACTTGGGGATTCACAGTGCCTTCACAAAGTATTCAAACTACTTGACTTGGGGATTTACATTGCCTTCACAAAGTATTCATACCCCTTGACTTGGGGATTTACAGTTTCTTCACAAAGTATTCATACCGCTTGACTTGGGGGTTTAGAGTGCCTTCACAAGTATTCATACCGCTTGACTTGGGGATTTACAGTGCCTTCACAAAGTATTCATACCCCTTGACTTGGGAATTTACAGTGCCTTCACAAAGTATTCACACTGCTTGACTTGTGGATTTACAGTGCCTTCACAAAGTATTCATACTGCTTGACTTGGGGATTTACAGTTTCTTCACAAAGTATTCACACCGCTTGACTTGGGGATTTATAGTGCCTTCACAAAGTATTCACACCTCTTGACTTGGGGATTTACAGTGCCTTCACAAAGTATTCATACCGCTTGACTTGGGAATTTACAGTGCCTTCACAAAGTATTCATACCGCTTGACTTGGGGATTTACAGTGCCTTCACAAAGTATTCATACTACTTGACCTGGTGATTTACAGTGCCTTCACAAAGTATTCATACCCCTTGACTTGGTGATTTACAGTGCCTTCACAAAGTATTCATACAGCTTGACTTGGGGATTTACAGTGCCTTCACAAAGTATTCATACCGCTTGACTTGGGGATTTACAGTGCCTTAACAAAGTATTCATACCCCTTGACTTGGGGATTTATACATTGCCTTCATAAAGTATTCATACCCCTTGACTTGGGGATTCACAGTGCCTTCACAAAGTATTCAAACTACTTGACTTGGGGATTTACAGTGCCTTCACAAAGTATTCATACCCCTTGACTTGGTGATTTACAGTGCCTTCACAAAGTATTCATACCGCTTGACTTGTGGATTTACAGTGCCTTCACAAAGTATTCATACCCCTTGACTTGGGGATTCACAGTGCCTTCACAAAGTATTCATACTACTTGACTTGGGGATTTACAGTGCCTTCACAAAGTATTCATACCCCTTGACTTGGGGATTTACAGTTTCTTCACAAAGTATTCATACCGCTTGACTTGGGGATTTACAGTGCCTTCACAAAGTATTCATACCGCTTGACTTGGGGATTTACAGTTCCTTCACAAAGTATTCATACCCCTTGACTTGGGAATTTACAGTGCCTTCACAAAGTATTCATACTGCTTGACTTGTGGATTTACAGTGCCTTCACAAAGTATTCATACCGCTTGACTTGGGGATTTACAGTGCCTTCACAAAGTATTCATACAGCTTGACTTGGGGATTTACAGTGCCTTCAAAAAGTATTCATTCCCCTTGACTTGGGGATTTACAGTGCCTTCACAAAGTATTCATACCGCTTGACTTGTGAATTTACAGTGCCTTCACAAAGTATTCATATTGCTTGAATTGGGGATTCACAGTGCCTTCACAAAGTATTAATACTACTTGACTTGGGGATTTACATTGCCTTCACAAAGTATTCATACCCCTTGACTTGGGGATTTACAGTTTCTTCACAAAGTATTCATACTGCTTGGCTTGGGGATTTACAGTGCCTTCACAAAGTATTCATACCGCTTGACTTGTGGATTTACAGTGCCTTCACAAAGTATTCATACCCCTTGACTTGGGGAATCACAGTGCCTTCACAAAGTATTCATACCGCTTGACTTGGGGATTTACAGTGCCTTCACAAAGTATTCATATTGCTTGACTTGTGGATTTACAGTGCCTTCACAAAGTATTCATACCGCTTGACTTGGGGATTTACAGTGCCTTCACAAAGTATTCATACCGCTTGACTTGGGGAATTACAGTGCCTTCAAAAAGTATTCATACCCCTTGACTTTTGGATTCACAGTGCCTTCACAAAGTATTCATACTGCTTGACTTGTGGATTTACAGTGCCTTCACAAAGTATTCATACCCCTTGACTTGGGGATTTACAGTGCCTTCACAAAGTATTCATACTACTTGACTTGGGGATTTACATTGCCTTCACAAAGTATTCACATTGCTTGACTTGGGGATTTACAGTTTCTTCACAAAGTATTCATACTACTTGACTTGGGGATTTACAGTGCCTTCACAAAGTATTCATACCCCTTGACTTGGGGATTTACAGTTTCTTCACAAAGTATTCATACCGCTTGACTTGGGGATTTACAGTGCCTTCACAAAGTATTCATACCGCATGAATTTGGGGATTTACAGTGCCTTCACAAAGTATTAATACCCCTTGACTTGGGGATTCACAGTGCCTTCACAAAGTATTCATACCGCTTGACTTGGGGATTTACAGTGCCTTCACAAAGTATTCATACCGCTTGACTTGGGGATTTACAGTGCCTTCACAAACTATTCATACTGCTTGACTTGGGGATTTACAGTGCCTTCACAAAGTATTCATACTGCTTGACTTGGGGATTTACAGTTTCTTCACAAAGTATTCATACCGCTTGACTTGGGGATTTACAGTGCCTTCACAAAGAATTCATATCACTTGATGTGGGGATTTACACTGCCTTCACAAAGTATTCATACCGCTTGACTTGGGGATTTACAGTGCCTTCACAAAGTATTCACACCGCTTGACTTGGGGATTTACAGTGCCTTCACAAAGTATTCATACCTCTTGACTTGGGGATTTATACAGTGCCTTCACAAAGTATTCATACCCCTTGACTTGGGGACTCACAGTGCCTTCACAAAGTATGCATACTACTTGACTTGGGGATTTACAGTTCCTTCACAACGTATTCATACCCCTTGACTTGGGGATTTACAGTTTCTTCACAAAGTATTCATACCGCTTGACTTGGGGAATTACAGTGCCTTCACAAAGTATTCATACCGCTTGACTTGGGGATTTACAGTGCCTTCACAAAGTATTCATACCGCTTGACTTGGGGATTTACAGTGCCTTCACAAAGTATTCATACTACTTGACTTGGGGATTTATAGTGCCTTCTCAAAGTATTCATACCGCTTGACGTGGGGATTCACAGTGCCTTCACAAAGTATTCATACTACTTGACTTGGGGATTTACATTGCCTTCACAAAGTATTCATACCCCTTGACTTGGGGATTTACAGTTTCTTAACAAAGTATTCACACCGCTTGACTTGGGGATTTACAGTGCCTTCACAAAGTATTCATACCCCTTGACTTGGGGATTTACAGTGCCTTCACAAAGAATTCATATCACTTGATGTGGGGATTTACACTGCCTTCACAAAGTATTCATACCGCTTGACTTGGTGATTTACAGTGCCTTCACAAAGTATTCATACAGCTTGACTTGGGGATTTACAGTGCCTTCACAAAGTATTCATACCGCTTGACTTGGGGATTTACAGTGCCTTAACAAAGTATTCACACCCCTTGACTTGGGGATTTATACATTGCCTTCATAAAGTATTCATACCCCTTGACTTGGGGATTCACAGTGCCTTCACAAAGTATTCAAACTACTTGACTTGGGGATTTACAGTGCCTTCACAAAGTATTCATACCCCTTGACTTGGGGATTTACAGTTTCTTCACAAAGTATTCATACCGTTTGACTTGGTATTTTACAGTGCCTTCACAAAGTATTCATACCGCTTGACTTGTGGATTTACAGTGCCTTCACAAAGTATTCATACCCCTTGACTTGGGGATTCACAGTGCCTTCACAAAGTATTCATACTACTTGACTTGGGGATTTACAGTGCCTTCACAAAGTATTCATACCCCTTGACTTGGGGATTTACAGTTTCTTCACAAAGTATTCATACCGCTTGACTTGGGGATTTACAGTGCCTTCACAAAGTATTCATACCGCTTGACTTGGGGATTTACAGTGCCTTCACAAAGTATTCATACCCCTTGACTTGGGAATTTACAGTGCCTTCACAAAGTATTCATACTGCTTGACTTGTGGATTTACAGTGCCTTCACAAAGTATTCATACCGCTTGACTTGGGGATTTACAGTGCCTTCACAAAGTATTCATACAGCTTGACTTGGGGATTTACAGTGCCTTCAAAAAGTATTCATTCCCCTTGACTTGGGGATTTACAGTGCCTCACAAAGTATTCATACCGCTTGACTTGTGAATTTACAGTGCCTTCACAAAGTATTCATATTGCTTGAATTGGGGATTCACAGTGCCTTCACAAAGTATTAATACTACTTGACTTGGGGATTTACATTGCCTTCACAAAGTATTCATACCCCTTGACTTGGGGATTTACAGTTTCTTCACAAAGTATTCATACTGCTTGGCTTGGGGATTTACAGTGCCTTCACAAAGTATTCATACCGCTTGACTTGTGGATTTACAGTGCCTTCACAAAGTATTCATACCCCTTGACTTGGGGAATCACAGTGCCTTCACAAAGTATTCATACCGCTTGACTTGGGGATTTACAGTGCCTTCACAAAGTATTCATATTGCTTGACTTGTGGATTTACAGTGCCTTCACAAAGTATTCACATTGCTTGACTTGGGGATTTACAGTTTCTTCACAAAGTATTCATACTACTTGACTTGGGGATTTACAGTGCCTTCACAAAGTATTCATACCCCTTGACTTGGGGATTTACAGTTTCTTCACAAAGTATTCATACCGCTTGACTTGGGGATTTACAGTGCCTTCACAAAGTATTCATACCGCATGAATTTGGGGATTTACAGTGCCTTCACAAAGTATTAATACCCCTTGACTTGGGGATTCACAGTGCCTTCACAAAGTATTCATACCGCTTGACTTGGGGATTTACAGTGCCTTCACAAAGTATTCATACCGCTTGACTTGGGGATTTACAGTGCCTTCACAAACTATTCATACTGCTTGACTTGGGGATTTACAGTGCCTTCACAAAGTATTCATACTGCTTGACTTGGGGATTTACAGTTTCTTCACAAAGTATTCATACCGCTTGACTTGGGGATTTACAGTGCCTTCACAAAGAATTCATATCACTTGATGTGGGGATTTACACTGCCTTCACAAAGTATTCATACCGCTTGACTTGGGGATTTACAGTGCCTTCACAAAGTATTCACACCGCTTGACTTGGGGATTTACAGTGCCTTCACAAAGTATTCATACCTCTTGACTTGGGGATTTATACAGTGCCTTCACAAAGTATTCATACCCCTTGACTTGGGGACTCACAGTGCCTTCACAAAGTATGCATACTACTTGACTTGGGGATTTACAGTTCCTTCACAACGTATTCATACCCCTTGACTTGGGGATTTACAGTTTCTTCACAAAGTATTCATACCGCTTGACTTGGGGAATTACAGTGCCTTCACAAAGTATTCATACCGCTTGACTTGGGGATTTACAGTGCCTTCACAAAGTATTCATACCGCTTGACTTGGGGATTTACAGTGCCTTCACAAAGTATTCATACTACTTGACTTGGGGATTTATAGTGCCTTCTCAAAGTATTCATACCGCTTGACGTGGGGATTCACAGTGCCTTCACAAAGTATTCATACTACTTGACTTGGGGATTTACATTGCCTTCACAAAGTATTCATACCCCTTGACTTGGGGATTTACAGTTTCTTAACAAAGTATTCACACCGCTTGACTTGGGGATTTACAGTGCCTTCACAAAGTATTCATACCCCTTGACTTGGGGATTTACAGTGCCTTCACAAAGAATTCATATCACTTGATGTGGGGATTTACACTGCCTTCACAAAGTATTCATACCGCTTGACTTGGTGATTTACAGTGCCTTCACAAAGTATTCATACAGCTTGACTTGGGGATTTACAGTGCCTTCACAAAGTATTCATACCGCTTGACTTGGGGATTTACAGTGCCTTAACAAAGTATTCACACCCCTTGACTTGGGGATTTATACATTGCCTTCATAAAGTATTCATACCCCTTGACTTGGGGATTCACAGTGCCTTCACAAAGTATTCAAACTACTTGACTTGGGGATTTACAGTGCCTTCACAAAGTATTCATACCCCTTGACTTGGGGATTTACAGTTTCTTCACAAAGTATTCATACCGTTTGACTTGGTATTTTACAGTGCCTTCACAAAGTATTCATACCGCTTGACTTGTGGATTTACAGTGCCTTCACAAAGTATTCATACCCCTTGACTTGGGGATTCACAGTGCCTTCACAAAGTATTCATACTACTTGACTTGGGGATTTACAGTGCCTTCACAAAGTATTCATACCCCTTGACTTGGGGATTTATAGTTTCTTCACAAAGTATTCATACCGCTTGACTTGGGGATTTACAGTGCCTTCACAAAGTATTCATACCGCTTGACTTGGGGATTTACAGTGCCTTCACAAAGTATTCATACCCCTTGACTTGGGAATTTACAGTGCCTTCACAAAGTATTCATACTGCTTGACTTGTGGATTTACAGTGCCTTCACAAAGTATTCATACCGCTTGACTTGGGGATTTACAGTGCCTTCACAAAGTATTCATACAGCTTGACTTGGGGATTTACAGTGCCTTCAAAAAGTATTCATTCCCCTTGACTTGGGGATTTACAGTGCCTTCACAAAGTATTCATACCGCTTGACTTGTGAATTTACAGTGCCTTCACAAAGTATTCATATTGCTTGAATTGGGGATTCACAGTGCCTTCACAAAGTATTAATACTACTTGACTTGGGGATTTACATTGCCTTCACAAAGTATTCATACCCCTTGACTTGGGGATTTACAGTTTCTTCACAAAGTATTCATACTGCTTGGCTTGGGGATTTACAGTGCCTTCACAAAGTATTCATACCGCTTGACTTGTGGATTTACAGTGCCTTCACAAAGTATTCATACCCCTTGACTTGGGGAATCACAGTGCCTTCACAAAGTATTCATACCGCTTGACTTGGGGATTTACAGTGCCTTCACAAAGTATTCATATTGCTTGACTTGTGGATTTACAGTGCCTTCACAAAGTATTCATACCGCTTGACTTGGGGATTTACAGTGCCTTCACAAAGTATTCATACCGCTTGACTTGGGGAATTACAGTGCCTTCAAAAAGTATTCATACCCCTTGACTTTTGGATTCACAGTGCCTTCACAAAGTATTCATACTGCTTGACTTGTGGATTTACAGTGCCTTCACAAAGTATTCATACTACTTGACTTGGGGATTTACATTGCCTTCACAAAGTATTCACATTGCTTGACTTGGGGATTTACAGTTTCTTCACAAAGTATTCATACTACTTGACTTGGGGATTTACAGTGCCTTCACAAAGTATTAATACCCCTTGACTTGGGGATTCACAGTGCCTTCACAAAGTATTCATACCGCTTGACTTGGGGATTTACAGTGCCTTCACAAAGTATTCATACCGCTTGACTTGGGGATTTACAGTGCCTTCACAAACTATTCATACTGCTTGACTTGTGGATTTACAGTGCCTTCACAAAGTATTCATACTGCTTGACTTGGGGATTTACAGTTTCTTCACAAAGTATTCATACCGCTTGACTTGGGGATTTACAGTGCCTTCACAAAGAATTCATATCACTTGATGTGGGGATTTACACTGCCTTCACAAAGTATTCATACCGCTTGACTTGGGGATTTACAGTGCCTTCACAAAGTATTCCCACCGCTTGACTTGGGGATTTACAGTGCCTTCACAAAGTATTCATACCTCTTGACTTGGGGATTTATACAGTGCCTTCACAAAGTATTCATACCCCTTGACTTGGGGACTCACAGTGCCTTCACAAAGTATGCATACTACTTGACTTGGGGATTTACAGTGCCTTCACAAAGTATTCATACCCCTTGACTTGGGGATTTAGAGTTTCTTCACAAAGTATTCATACCGCTTGACTTGGGGAATTACAGTGCCTTCACAAAGTATTCATACCGCTTGACTTGGGGATTTACAGTGCCTTCACAAAGTATTCATACCGCTTGACTTGGGGATTTACAGTGCCTTCACAAAGTATTCATACTACTTGACTTGGGGATTTATAGTGCCTTCTCAAAGTATTCATACCGCTTGACGTGGGGATTCACAGTGCCTTCACAAAGTATTCATACTACTTGACTTGGGGATTTACATTGCCTTCACAAAGTATTCATACCCCTTGACTTGGGGATTTACAGTTTCTTAACAAAGTATTCACACCGCTTGACTTGGCGATTTACAGTGCCTTCACAAAGTATTCATACCGCTTGACTTGGGGATTTACAGTGCCTTCACAAAGTATTCATACCCCTTGACTTGGGGATTCACAGTGCCTTCACAAAGTATTCATACCGCTTGACTTGTGGATTTACAGTGCCTTCACAAAGTATTCATATCGCTTGACTTGGGAATTTACAGTGCCTTCACAAAGTATTCATACTGCTTGACTTGGGGATTTACAATACCTTCACAAAGTATTCATACCCCTTGATGTGGGGATTTACAGTGCCTTCACAAAGTATTCATACCGCTTGACTTGGGGATTTACAGCTCCTTCACAAAGTATTCACACCGCTTGACTTGGGGATTTACAGTGCCTTCACAAAGTATTCACACCGCTTGACTTGGGGATTTACAGTGCCTTCACAAAGTATTCATACCTCTTGACTTGGGGATTTACAGTGCCTTCACAAAGTATTCAAACCGATTGACTTGGGGATTTACAGTGCCTTCACAAAGTATTCATACCGCTTGACTTGGGGATTTACAGTGCCTTCAAAAAGTATTCATACCGCTTGACTTGGGGATTTACAGTGCCTTCACAAAGTATTCATACCCCTTGACTTGGGGATTTACAGTTTCTTCACAAAGTATTCATACCGCTTGACATGGGGATTTACAGTGCCTTCACAAAGTATTCATACCGCTTGACTTGGGGATTTACAGTGCCTTCAAAAAGTATTCATACCGCTTGATTTGGGCATTTATACAGTGCCTTCACAAAGTATTCATACCCCTTGACTTTGGGACTCACAGTGCCTTCACAAAGTATTCATACTACTTGACTTGGGGATTTACACTGCCTTCACAAAGTATTCATACCCCTTGACTTGGGGATTTACAGTTTCTTCACAAAGTATTCATACCGCTTGACTTGGGGATTTACAGTGCCTTCACAAAGTATTCATACCGCTTGACTTGGGGATTTACAGTGCCTTCACAAAGAATTCATATCACTTGATGTGGGGATTTACAGTGCCTTCACAAAGTATTCATACCCCTTGACTTGGGGATTCACAGTGCCTTCACAAAGTATTCAAACTACTTGACTTGGGGATTTACAGTGCCTTCACAAAGTATTCATACCCCTTGACTTGGGGATTTACAGTTTCTTCAAAAAGTATTCATACCGCTTGACTTGGGGGTTTAGAGTGCCTTCACAAAGTATTCATACCGCTTGACTTGGGGATTTACAGTGCCTTCACAAAGTATTCATACCCCTTGACTTGGGAAATTACAGTGCCTTCACAAAGTATTCAAACTGCTTGACTTGTGGATTTACAGTGCCTTCACAAAGTATTCATACTGCTTGACTTGGGGATTTACAGTGCCTTCACAAAGTATTCACACCGCTTGACTTGGGGATTTATAGTGCCTTCACAAAGTATTCACACCTCTTGACTTGGGGATTTACAGTGCCTTCACAAAGTATTCAAACCGCTTGACTTGGGAATTTACAGTGCCTTCACAAAGTATTCATACCGCTTGACTTGGGGATTTACAGTGCCTTCACAAAGTATTCATACTACTTGACTTGGTGATTTACAGTGCCTTCACAAAGTATTCATACTACTTGACTTGGTGATTTACAGTGCCTTCACAAAGTATTCATACAGCTTGACTTGGGGATTTACAGTGCCTTCACAAAGTATTCATACCGCTTGACTTGGGGATTTACAGTGCCTTAACAAATTATTCATACCCCTTGACTTGGGGATTTATACATTGCCTTCATAAAGTATTCATACCCCTTGACTTGGGGATTCACAGTGCCTTCACAAAGTATTCAAACTACTTGACTTGGGGATTTACAGTGCCTTCACAAAGTATTCATACCCCTTGAATTGGGGATTTACAGTTTCTTCACAAAGTATTCATACCGCTTGACTTGGGATTTTACAGTGCCTTCACAAAGTATTCATACCGCTTGACTTGTGGATTTACAGTGCCTTCACAAAGTATTCATACCCCTTGACTTGGGGATTCACAGTGCCTTCACAAAGTATTCAAACTACTTGACTTGGGGATTTACAGTGCCTTCACAAAGTATTCATACCCCTTGACTTGGGGATTTACAGTGCCTTCACAAAGTATTCATACTACTTGACTTGGTGATTTACAGTGCCTTCACAAAGTATTCATACAGCTTGACTTGGGGATTTACAGTGCCTTCACAAAGTATTCATACCGCTTGACTTGGGGATTTACAGTGCCTTAACAAAGTATTCAATCCCCTTGACTTGGGGATTTATACATTGCCTTCATAAAGTATTCATACCCCTTGACTTGGGGATTCACAGTGCCTTCACAAAGTATTCAAACTACTTGACTTGGGGATTTACAGTGCCTTCACAAAGTATTCATACCGCTTGACTTGGGGATTTACAGTTTCTTCACAAAGTATTCATACCGCTTGACTTGGGATTTTACAGTGCCTTCACAAAGTATTCATACCGCTTGACTTGTGGATTTACAGTGCCTTCACAAAGTATTCATACCCCTTGACTTGGGGATTCACAGTGCCTTCACAAAGTATTCATACTACTTGACTTGGGGATTTACAGTGCCTTCACAAAGTATTCATACCCCTTGACTTGGGGATTTACAGTTTCTTCACAAAGTATTCATACCGCTTGACTTGGGGATTTACAGTGCCTTCACAAAGAAATCATACCCCTTGACTTGGGAATTTACAGTGCCTTCACAAAGTATTCATACTGCTTGACTTGTGGATTTACAGTGCCTTCACAAAGTATTCATACCGCTTGACTTGGGGATTTACAGTGCCTTCACAAAGTATTCATACAGCTTGACTTGGGGATTTACAGTGCCTTCAAAAAGTATTCATTCCCCTTGACTTGGGGATTTACAGTGCCTTCACAAAGTATTCATACCGCTTGACTTGTGGATTTACAGTGCCTTCACAAAGTATTCATATTGCTTGAATTGGGGATTCACAGTGCCTTCACAAAGTATTAATACTACTTGACTTGGGGATTTACATTGCCTTCACAAAGTATTCATACCCCTTGACTTGGGGATTTACAGTTTCTTCACAAAGTATTCATACTGCTTGGCTTGGGGATTTACAGTGCCTTCACAAAGTATTCATACCGCTTGACTTGGGGATTCACAGTGCCTTCACAAAGTATTCAAACTACTTGACTTGGGGATTTACAGTGCTTTCACAAAGTATTCATACCCCTTGACTTGGGGATTTACAGTTTCTTCACAAAGTATTCATACCGCTTTACTTGGGGGTTTAGAGTGCCTTCACAAAGTATTCATACCGCTTGACTTGGGGATTTACAGTGCCTTCACAAAGTATTCATACCCCTTGACTTGGGAAATTACAGTGCCTTCACAAAGTATTCACACTGCTTGACTTGTGGATTTACAGTGCCTTCACAAAGTATTCATACTGCTTGACTTGGTGATTTACAGTGCCTTCACAAAGTATTCATACAGCTTGACTTGGGGATTTACAGTGCCTTCACAAAGTATTCATACCGCGTGACTTGGGGATTTACAGTGCCTTCACAAAGTATTCACACCGCTTGACTTGGGGATTTATAGTGCCTTCACAAAGTATTCACACCTCTTGACTTGGGGATTTACAGTGCCTTCACAAAGTATTCATACCGCTTGACTTGGGAATTTACAGTGCCTTCACAAAGTATTCATACCGCTTGACTTGGGGATTTACAGTGCCTTCACAAAGTATTCATACTACTTGACTTGGTGATTTACAGTGCCTTCACAAAGTATTCATACTACTTGACTTGGTGATTTACAGTGCCTTCACAAAGTATTCATACAGCTTGACTTGGGGATTTACAGTGCCTTCACAAAGTATTCATACCGCTTGACTTGGGGATTTACAGTGCCTTAACAAAGTATTCATACCCCTTGACTTGGGGATTTATACATTGCCTTCATAAAGTATTCATACCCCTTGACTTGGGGATTCACAGTGCCTTCACAAAGTATTCAAACTACTTGACTTGGGGATTTACAGTGCCTTCACAAAGTATTCATACCCCTTGACTTGGGGATTTACAGTTTCTTCACAAAGTATTCATACCGCTTGACTTGGGATTTTACAGTGCCTTCACAAAGTATTCATACCGCTTGACTTGTGGATTTACAGTGCCTTCACAAAGTATTCATACCCCTTGACTTGGGGATTCACAGTGCCTTCACAAAGTATTCAAACTACTTGACTTGGGGATTTACAGTGCCTTCACAAAGTATTCATACTGCTTGACTTGTGGATTTACAGTGCCTTCACAAAGTATTCATACCGCTTGACTTGGGGATTTACAGTGCCTTCACAAAGTATTCATACAGCTTGACTTGGGGATTTACAGTGCCTTCAAAAAGTATTCATTCCCCTTGACTTGGGGATTTACAGTGCCTTCACAAAGTATTCATACCGCTTGACTTGTGGATTTACAGTGCCTTCACAAAGTATTCATATTGCTTGAATTGGGGATTCACAGTGCCTTCACAAAGTATTAATACTACTTGACTTGGGGATTTACATTGCCTTCACAAAGTATTCATACCCCTTGACTTGGGGATTTACAGTTTCTTCACAAAGTATTCATACTGCTTGGCTTGGGGATTTACAGTGCCTTCACAAAGTATTCATACCGCTTGACTTGGGGATTCACAGTGCCTTCACAAAGTATTCAAACTACTTGACTTGGGGATTTACAGTGCTTTCACAAAGTATTCATACCCCTTGACTTGGGGATTTACAGTTTCTTCACAAAGTATTCATACCGCTTGACTTGGGGGTTTAGAGTGCCTTCACAAAGTATTCATACCGCTTGACTTGGGGATTTACAGTGCCTTCACAAAGTATTCACACCCCTTGACTTGGGAAATTACAGTGCCTTCACAAAGTATTCACACTGCTTGACTTGTGGATTTACAGTGCCTTCACAAAGTATTCATACTGCTTGACTTGGGGATTTACAGTGCCTTCACAAAGTATTCACACCCCTTGACTTGGGAAATTACAGTGCCTTCACAAAGTATTCACACTGCTTGACTTGTGGATTTACAGTGCCTTCACAAAGTATTCATACTGCTTGACTTGGTGATTTACAGTGCCTTCACAAAGTATTCATACAGCTTGACTTGGGGATTTACAGTGCCTTCACAAAGTATTCATACCGCTTGACTTGGGGATTTACAGTGCCTTCACAAAGTATTCACACCGCTTGACTTGGGGATTTATAGTGCCTTCACAAAGTATTCACACCTCTTGACTTGGGGATTTACAGTGCCTTCACAAAGTATTCATACCGCTTGACTTGGGAATTTACAGTGCCTTCACAAAGTATTCATACCGCTTGACTTGGGGATTTACAGTGCCTTCACAAAGTATTCATACTACTTGACTTGGTGATTTACAGTGCCTTCACAAAGTATTCATACTACTTGACTTGGTGATTTACAGTGCCTTCACAAAGTATTCATACAGCTTGACTTGGGGATTTACAGTGCCTTCACAAAGTATTCATACCGCTTGACTTGGGGATTTACAGTGCCTTCACAAAGTATTCATACCCCTTGACTTGGGGATTTACAGTTTCTTCACAAAGTATTCATACCGCTTGACTTGGGATTTTACAGTGCCTTCACAAAGTATTCATACCGCTTGACTTGTGGATTTACAGTGCCTTCACAAAGTATTCATACCCCTTGACTTGGGGATTCACAGTGCCTTCACAAAGTATTCAAACTACTTGACTTGGGGATTTACAGTGCCTTCACAAAGTATTCATACCCCTTGACTTGGGGATTTACAGTGCCTTCACAAAGTATTCATACTACTTGACTTGGTGATTTACAGTGCCTTCACAAAGTATTCATACTACTTGACTTGGTGATTTACAGTGCCTTCACAAAGTATTCATACAGCTTGACTTGGGGATTTACAGTGCCTTCACAAAGTATTCATACCGCTTGACTTGGGGATTTACAGTGCCTTAACAAAGTATTCATACCCCTTGACTTGGGGATTTATACATTGCCTTCATAAAGTATTCATATCCCTTGACTTGGGGATTCACAGTGCCTTCACAAAGTATTCAAACTACTTGACTTGGGGATTTACAGTGCCTTCACAAAGTATTCATACCCCTTGACTTGGGGATTTACAGTTTCTTCACAAAGTATTCATACCGCTTGACTTGGGATTTTACAGTGCCTTCACAAAGTATTCATACCGCTTGACTTGTGGATTTACAGTGCCTTCACAAAGTATTCATACCCCTTGACTTGGGGATTCACAGTGCCTTCACAAAGTATTCATACTACTTGACTTGGGGATTTACAGTGCCTTCACAAAGTATTCATACCGCTTGACTTGGGGATTTACAGTGCCTTCACAAAGTATTCATACCCCTTGACTTGGGAATTTACAGTGCCTTCACAAAGTATTCATACTGCTTGACTTGTGGATTTACAGTGCCTTCACAAAGTATTCATACCGCTTGACTTGGGGATTTACAGTGCCTTCACAAAGTATTCATACAGCTTGACTTGGGGATTTACAGTGCCTTCAAAAAGTATTCATTCCCCTTGACTTGGGGATTTACAGTGCCTTCACAAAGTATTCATATTGCTTGAATTGGGGATTCACAGTGCATTCACAAAGTATTAATACTACTTGACTTGGGGATTTACATTGCCTTCACAAAGTATTCATACCCCTTGACTTGGGGATTTACAGTTTCTTCACAAAGTATTCATACTGCTTGGCTTGGGGATTTACAGTGCCTTCACAAAGTATTCATACCGCTTGACTTGGGGATTTACAGTGCCTTAACAAAGTATTCATACCCCTTGACTTGGGGATTTATACATTGCCTTCATAAAGTATTCATACCCCTTGACTTGGGGATTCACAGTGCCTTCACAAAGTATTCAAACTACTTGACTTGGGGATTTACAGTGCCTTCACAAAGTATTCATACCCCTTGACTTGGGGATTTACAGTTTCTTCACAAAGTATTCATACCGCTTGACTTGGGATTTTACAGTGCCTTCACAAAGTATTCATACCGCTTGACTTGTGGATTTACAGTGCCTTCACAAAGTATTCATACCCCTTGACTTGGGGATTCACAGTGCCTTCACAAAGTATTCAAACTACTTGACTTGGGGATTTACAGTGCCTTCACAAAGTATTCATACTGCTTGACTTGTGGATTTACAGTGCCTTCACAAAGTATTCATACCGCTTGACTTGGGGATTTACAGTGCCTTCACAAAGTATTCATACAGCTTGACTTGGGGATTTACAGTGCCTTCAAAAAGTATTCATTCCCCTTGACTTGGGGATTTACAGTGCCTTCACAAAGTATTCATACCGCTTGACTTGTGGATTTACAGTGCCTTCACAAAGTATTCATATTGCTTGAATTGGGGATTCACAGTGCCTTCACAAAGTATTAATACTACTTGACTTGGGGATTTACATTGCCTTCACAAAGTATTCATACCCCTTGACTTGGGGATTTACAGTTTCTTCACAAAGTATTCATACTGCTTGGCTTGGGGATTTACAGTGCCTTCACAAAGTATTCATACCGCTTGACTTGGGGATTCACAGTGCCTTCACAAAGTATTCAAACTACTTGACTTGGGGATTTACAGTGCTTTCACAAAGTATTCATACCCCTTGACTTGGGGATTTACAGTTTCTTCACAAAGTATTCATACCGCTTGACTTGGGGGTTTAGAGTGCCTTCACAAAGTATTCATACCGCTTGACTTGGGGATTTACAGTGCCTTCACAAAGTATTCACACCCCTTGACTTGGGAAATTACAGTGCCTTCACAAAGTATTCACACTGCTTGACTTGTGGATTTACAGTGCCTTCACAAAGTATTCATACTGCTTGACTTGGGGATTTACAGTGCCTTCACAAAGTATTCACACCCCTTGACTTGGGAAATTACAGTGCCTTCACAAAGTATTCACACTGCTTGACTTGTGGATTTACAGTGCCTTCACAAAGTATTCATACTGCTTGACTTGGTGATTTACAGTGCCTTCACAAAGTATTCATACAGCTTGACTTGGGGATTTACAGTGCCTTCACAAAGTATTCATACCGCTTGACTTGGGGATTTACAGTGCCTTCACAAAGTATTCACACCGCTTGACTTGGGGATTTATAGTGCCTTCACAAAGTATTCACACCTCTTGACTTGGGGATTTACAGTGCCTTCACAAAGTATTCATACCGCTTGACTTGGGAATTTACAGTGCCTTCACAAAGTATTCATACCGCTTGACTTGGGGATTTACAGTGCCTTCACAAAGTATTCATACTACTTGACTTGGTGATTTACAGTGCCTTCACAAAGTATTCATACTACTTGACTTGGTGATTTACAGTGCCTTCACAAAGTATTCATACAGCTTGACTTGGGGATTTACAGTGCCTTCACAAAGTATTCATACCGCTTGACTTGGGGATTTACAGTGCCTTCACAAAGTATTCATACCCCTTGACTTGGGGATTTACAGTTTCTTCACAAAGTATTCATACCGCTTGACTTGGGATTTTACAGTGCCTTCACAAAGTATTCATACCGCTTGACTTGTGGATTTACAGTGCCTTCACAAAGTATTCATACCCCTTGACTTGGGGATTCACAGTGCCTTCACAAAGTATTCAAACTACTTGACTTGGGGATTTACAGTGCCTTCACAAAGTATTCATACCCCTTGACTTGGGGATTTACAGTGCCTTCACAAAGTATTCATACTACTTGACTTGGTGATTTACAGTGCCTTCACAAAGTATTCATACTACTTGACTTGGTGATTTACAGTGCCTTCACAAAGTATTCATACAGCTTGACTTGGGGATTTACAGTGCCTTCACAAAGTATTCATACCGCTTGACTTGGGGATTTACAGTGCCTTAACAAAGTATTCATACCCCTTGACTTGGGGATTTATACATTGCCTTCATAAAGTATTCATATCCCTTGACTTGGGGATTCACAGTGCCTTCACAAAGTATTCAAACTACTTGACTTGGGGATTTACAGTGCCTTCACAAAGTATTCATACCCCTTGACTTGGGGATTTACAGTTTCTTCACAAAGTATTCATACCGCTTGACTTGGGATTTTACAGTGCCTTCACAAAGTATTCATACCGCTTGACTTGTGGATTTACAGTGCCTTCACAAAGTATTCATACCCCTTGACTTGGGGATTCACAGTGCCTTCACAAAGTATTCATACTACTTGACTTGGGGATTTACAGTGCCTTCACAAAGTATTCATACCGCTTGACTTGGGGATTTACAGTGCCTTCACAAAGTATTCATACCCCTTGACTTGGGAATTTACAGTGCCTTCACAAAGTATTCATACTGCTTGACTTGTGGATTTACAGTGCCTTCACAAAGTATTCATACCGCTTGACTTGGGGATTTACAGTGCCTTCACAAAGTATTCATACAGCTTGACTTGGGGATTTACAGTGCCTTCAAAAAGTATTCATTCCCCTTGACTTGGGGATTTACAGTGCCTTCACAAAGTATTCATATTGCTTGAATTGGGGATTCACAGTGCATTCACAAAGTATTAATACTACTTGACTTGGGGATTTACATTGCCTTCACAAAGTATTCATACCCCTTGACTTGGGGATTTACAGTTTCTTCACAAAGTATTCATACTGCTTGGCTTGGGGATTTACAGTGCCTTCACAAAGTATTCATACCGCTTGACTTGTGGATTTACAGTGCCTTCACAAAGTATTCATACCCCTTGACTTGGGGAATCACAGTGCCTTCACAAAGTATTCATACCGCTTGACTTGGGGATTTACAGTGCCTTCACAAAGTATTCATACTGCTTGACTTGTGGATTTACAGTGCCTTCACAAAGTATTCATACCGCTTGACTTGGGGATTTACAGTGCCTTCACAAAGTATTCATACCGCTTGACTTGGGGAATTACAGTGCCTTCAAAAAGTATTCATACCCCTTGACTTGGGGATTCACAGTGCCTTCACAAAGTATTCATACCGCTTGACTTGTGGATTTACAGTGCCTTCACAAAGTATTCATACCCCTTGACTTGGGGATTTACAGTGCCTTCACAAAGTATTCATACTACTTGACTTGGGGATTTACATTGCCTTCACAAAGTATTCACACCGCTTGACTTGGGGATTTACAGTTTCTTCACAAAGTATTCATACCTCTTGACTTGGGGATTTACAGTGCCTTCACAAAGTATTCATACCGCTTGACTTGGGTATTTATACAGTGCCTTCACAAAGTATTCATACCCCTTGACTTGGGGACTCACAGTGCCTTCACAAAGTATTCATACAACTTGACTTGGGGATTTACAGTGCCTTCACAAAGTATTCATACCCCTTGACTTGGGGATTTACAGTTTCTTCACAAAGTATTCATACCGCTTGACTTGGGGATTCACAGTGCCTTCACAAAGTATTCATACCGCTTGACTTGGGGATTTACAGTGCCTTCACAAAGTATTCATACCGCTTGACTTGGGGATTTACAGTGCCTTCACAAACTATTCATACTGCTTGACTTGTGGATTTACAGTGCCTTCACAAAGTATTCATACTGCTTGACTTGGGGATTTACAGTTTCTTCACAAAGTATTCATACCGCTTGACTTGGGGATTTACAGTGCCTTCACAAAGAATTCATATCACTTGATGTGGGGATTTACACTGCCTTCACAAAGTATTCATACCGCTTGACTTGGGGATTTACAGTGCCTTCACAAAGTATTCACACCGCTTGACTTGGGGATTTACAGTGCCTTCACAAAGTATTCATACCTCTTGACATGGGGATTTATACAGTGCCTTCACAAAGTATTCATACCCCTTGACTTGGGGACTCACAGTGCCTTCACAAAGTATGCATACTACTTGACTTGGGGATTTACAGTGCCTTCACAAAGTATTCATACCCCTTGACTTGGGGATTTACAGTTTCTTCACAAAGTATTCATACCGCTTGACTTGGGGAATTACAGTGCCTTCACAAAGTATTCATACAGCTTGACTTGGGGATTTACAGTGCCTTCACAAAGTATTCATACTACTTGACTTGGTGATTTACAGTGCCTTCACAAAGTATTCATACTACTTGACTTGGTGATTTACAGTGCCTTCACAAAGTATTCATACAGCTTGACTTGGGGATTTACAGTGCCTTCACAAAGTATTCATACCGCTTGACTTGGGGATTTACAGTGCCTTCACAAAGTATTCATACCCCTTGACTTGGGAATTTACAGTGCCTTCACAAAGTATTCATACTGCTTGACTTGTGGATTTACAGTGCCTTCACAAAGTATTCATACCGCTTGACTTGGGGATTTACAGTGCCTTCACAAAGTATTCATACCGCTTGACTTGTGGATTTACAGTGCCTTCACAAAGTATTCATATTGCTTGAATTGGGGATTCACAGTGCCTTCACAAAGTATTAATACTACTTGACTTGGGGATTTACAGTGCCTTCACAAAGTATTCATACCCCTTGACTTGGGGATTTACAGTTTCTTCACAAAGTATTCATACTGCTTGGCTTGGGGATTTACAGTGCCTTCACAAAGTATTCATACCGCTTGACTTGGGGATTCACAGTGCCTTCACAAAGTATTCAAACTACTTGACTTGGGGATTTACAGTGCCTTCACAAAGTATTCATACCCCTTGACTTGTGGATTTACAGTTTCTTCACAAAGTATTCACACCGCTTGACTTGGGGATTTATAGTGCCTTCACAAAGTATTCACACCTCTTGACTTGGGGATTTACAGTGCCTTCACAAAGTATTCATACCGCTTGACTTGGGAATTTACAGTGCCTTCACAAAGTATTCATACCGCTTGACTTGGGGATTTACAGTGCCTTCACAAAGTATTCATACTACTTAACTTGGTGATTTACAGTGCCTTCACAAAGTATTCATACTACTTGACTTGGTGATTTACTGTGCCTTCACAAAGTATTCATACAGCTTGACTTGGGGATTTACAGTGCCTTCACAAAGTATTCATACCGCTTGACTTGGGGATTTACAGTGCCTTAACAAAGTATTCATACCCCTTGACTTGGGGATTTATACATTGCCTTCATAAAGTATTCATACCCCTTGACTTGGGGATTCACAGTGCCTTCACAAAGTATTCAAACTACTTGACTTGGGGATTTACAGTGCCTTCACAAAGTATTCATACCCCTTGACTTGGGGATTTACAGTTTCTTCACAAAGTATTCAAACCGCTTGACTTGGGATTTTACAGTGCCTTCACAAAGTATTCATACCGCTTGACTTGTGGATTTACAGTGCCTTCACAAAGTATTCATACCCCTTGACTTGGGGATTCACAGTGCCTTCACAAAGTATTCAAACTACTTGACTTGGGGATTTACAGTGCCTTCACAAAGTATTCATACCCCTTGACTTGGGGATTTACAGTGCCTTCACAAAGTATTCATACTACTTGACTTGGTGATTTACAGTGCCTTCACAAAGTATTCATACTACTTGACTTGGTGATTTACAGTGCCTTCACAAAGTATTCATACAACTTGACTTGGGGATTTACAGTGCCTTCACAAAGTATTCATACCGCTTGACTTGGGGATTTACAGTGCCTTAACAAAGTATTCATACCCCTTGACTTGGGGATTTATACATTGCCTTCATAAAGTATTCATACCCCTTGACTTGGGGATTCACAGTGCCTTCACAAAGTATTCAAACTACTTGACTTGGGGATTTACAGTGCCTTCACAAAGTATTCATACCCCTTGACTTGGGGATTTACAGTTTCTTCACAAAGTATTCATACCGCTTGACTTGGGATTTTACAGTGCCTTCACAAAGTATTCATACCGCTTGACTTGTGGATTTACAGTGCCTTCACAAAGTATTCATACCCCTTGACTTGGGGATTCACAGTGCCTTCACAAAGTATTCATACTACTTGACTTGGGGATTTACAGTGCCTTCACAAAGTATTCATACCCCTTGACTTGGGGATTTACAGTTTCTTCACAAAGTATTCATACCGCTTGACTTGGGGATTTACAGTGCCTTCACAAAGTATTCATACCGCTTGACTTGGGGATTTACAGTGCCTTCACAAAGTATTCATACCCCTTGACTTGGGAATTTACAGTGCCTTCACAAAGTATTCATACTGCTTGACTTGTGGATTTACAGTGCCTTCACAAAGTATTCATACCGCTTGACTTGGGGATTTACAGTGCCTTCACAAAGTATTCATACAGCTTGACTTGGGGATTTACAGTGCCTTCAAAAAGTATTCATTCCCCTTGACTTGGGGATTTACAGTGCCTTCACAAAGTATTCATACCGTTTGACTTGTGGATTTACAGTGCCTTCACAAAGTATTCATATTGCTTGAATTGGGGATTCACAGTGCCTTCACAAAGTATTAATACTACTTGACTTGGGGATTTACATTGCCTTCACAAAGTATTCATACCCCTTGACTTGGGGATTTACAGTTTCTTCACAAAGTATTCATACTGCTTGGCTTGGGGATTTACAGTGCCTTCACAAAGTATTCATACCGCTTGACTTGTGGATTTACAGTGCCTTCACAAAGTATTCATACCCCTTGACTTGGGGAATCACAGTGCCTTCACAAAGTATTCATACCGCTTGACTTGGGGATTTACAGTGCCTTCACAAAGTATTCATACTGCTTGACTTGTGGATTTACAGTGCCTTCACAAAGTATTCATACCGCTTGACTTGGGGAATTACAGTGCCTTCAAAAAGTATTCATACCCCTTGACTTGGGGATTCACAGTGCCTTCACAAAGTATTCATACTGCTTGACTTGTGGATTTACAGTGCCTTCACAAAGTATTCATACCCCTTGACTTGGGGATTTACAGTGCCTTCACAAAGTATTCATACTACTTGACTTGGGGATTTACATTGCCTTCACAAAGTATTCACACCGCTTGACTTGGGGATTTACAGTTTCTTCACAAAGTATTCATACCTCTTGACTTGGGGATTTACAGTGCCTTCACAAAGTATTCATACCGCTTGACTTGGGGATTTATACAGTGCCTTCACAAAGTATTCATACCCCTTGACTTGGGGACTCACAGTGCCTTCACAAAGTATTCATACTACTTGACTTGGGGATTTACAGTGCCTTCACAAAGTATTCATACCCCTTGACTTGGGGATTTACAGTTTCTTCACAAAGTATTCATACCGCTTGACTTGGGGATTTACAGTGCCTTCACAAACTATTCATACCGCTTGAATTGGGGATTTACAGTGCCTTCACAAAGTATTAATACCCCTTGACTTGGGGATTCACAGTGCCTTCACAAAGTATTCATACCGCTTGACTTGGGGATTTACAGTGCCTTCACAAAGTATTCATACCGCTTGACTTGGGGATTTACAGTGCCTTCACAAACTATTCATACTGCTTGACTTGTGGATTTACAGTGCCTTCACAAAGTATTCATACTGCTTGACTTGGGGATTTACAGTTTCTTCACAAAGTATTCATACCGCTTGACTTGGGGATTTACAGTGCCTTCACAAAGAATTCATATCACTTGATGTGGGGATTTACACTGCCTTCACAAAGTATTCATACCGCTTGACTTGGGGATTTACAGTGCCTTCACAAAGTATTCACACCGCTTGACTTGGGGATTTACAGTGCCTTCACAAAGTATTCATACCTCTTGACTTGGGGATTTATACAGTGCCTTCACAAAGTATTCATACCCCTTGACTTGGGGACTCACAGTGCCTTCACAAAGTATGCATACTACTTGACTTGGGGATTTACAGTGCCTTCACAAAGTATTCATACTACTTGACTTGGTGATTTACAGTGCCTTCACAAAGTATTCATACTACTTGACTTGGTGATTTACAGTGCCTTCACAAAGTATTCATACAGCTTGACTTGGGGATTTACAGTGCCTTCACAAAGTATTCATAGCGCTTGACTTTGGGATTTACAGTGCCTTAACAAAGTATTCATACCCCTTGACTTGGGGATTTATACATTGCCTTCATAAAGTATTCATACCCCTTGACTTGGGGATTCACAGTGCCTTCACAAAGTATTCAAACTACTTGACTTGGGGATTTACAGTGCCTTCACAAAGTATTCATACCCTTTGACTTGGGGATTTACAGTTTCTTCACAAAGTATTCATACCGCTTGACTTGGGATTTTACAGTGCCTTCACAAAGTTTTCATACCGCTTGATTTGTGGATTTACAGTGCCTTCACAAAGTATTCATACCCCTTGACTTGGGGATTCACAGTGCCTTCACAAAGTATTCATACTACTTGACTTGGGGATTTACAGTGCCTTCACAAAGTATTCATACCCCTTGACTTGGGGATTTACAGTTTCTTCACAAAGTATTCATACCGCTTGACTTGGGGATTTACAGTGCCTTCACAAAGTATTCATACCCCTTGACTTGGGGATTTACAGTTTCTTCACAAAGTATTCATACCCCTTGACTTGGGAATTTACAGTGCCTTCACAAAGTATTCATACTGCTTGACTTGTGGATTTACAGTGCCTTCACAAAGTATTCATACCGCTTGACTTGGGGATTTACAGTGCCTTCACAAAGTATTCATACAGCTTGACTTGGGGATTTACAGTGCCTTCAAAAAGTATTCATTCCCCTTGACTTGGGGATTTACAGTGCCTTCACAAAGTATTCATACCGCTTGACTTGTGGATTTACAGTGCCTTCACAAAGTATTCATATTTCTTGAATTGGGGATTCACAGTGCCTTCACAAAGTATTAATACTACTTGACTTGGGGATTTACATTGCCTTCACAAAGTATTCATACCCCTTGACTTGGGGATTTACAGTTTCTTCACAAAGTATTCATAATGCTTGGCTTGGGGATTTACAGTGCCTTCACAAAGTATTCATACCGCTTGACTTGTGGATTTACAGTGCCTTCACAAAGTATTCATACCCCTTGACTTGGGGAATCACAGTGCCTTCACAAAGTATTCATACCGCTTGACTTGGGGATTTACAGTGCCTTCACAAAGTATTCATACTGCTTGACTTGTGGATTTACAGTGCCTTCACAAAGTATTCATACCGCTTGACTTGGGGATTTACAGTGCCTTCACAAAGTATTCATACCGCTTGACTTGGGGAATTACAGTGCCTTCAAAAAGTATTCATACCCCTTGACTTGGGGATTCACAGTGCCTTCACAAAGTATTCATACTGCTTGACTTGTGGATTTACAGTGCCTTCACAAAGTATTCATACCCCTTGACTTGGGGATTTACAGTGCCTTCACAAAGTATTCATACTACTTGACTTGGGTATTTACATTGCCTTCACAAAATATTCACACCGCTTGACTTGGGGATTTACCGTTTCTTCACAAAGTATTCATACCTCTTGACTTGGGGATTTACAGTGCCTTCACAAAGTATTCATACCGCTTGACTTGGGGATTTATACAGTGCCTTCACAAAGTATTCATACCGCTTGACTTGGGGACTCACAGTGCCTTCACAAAGTATTCATACTACTTGACTTGGGGATTTACAGTGCCTTCACAAAGTATTCATACCCCTTGACTTGTGGATTTACAGTTTCTTCACAAAGTATTCATACCTCTTGACTTGGGGATTTACAGTGCCTTCACAAACTATTCATACCGCATGAATTGGGGATTTACAGTGCCTTCACAAAGTATTAATACCCCTTGACTTGGGGATTCACAGTGCCTTCACAAAGTATTCATACCGCTTGACTTGGGGATTTACAGTGCCTTCACAAAGTATTCATACCGCTTGACTTGGGGATTTACAGTGCCTTCACAAACTATTCATACCTCATGAATTGGGGATTTACAGTGCCTTCACAAAGTATTAATACCCCTTGACTTGGGGATTCACAGTGCCTTCACAAAGTATTCATACCGCTTGACTTGGGGATTTACAGTGCCTTCACAAAGTATTCATACTGCATGACTTGGGGATTTACAGTTTCTTCACAAAGTATTCATACCGCTTGACTTGGGGATTTACAGTGCCTTCACAAAGAATTCATATCACTTGATGTGGGGATTTACACTGCCTTCACAAAGTATTCATACCGCTTGACTTGGGGAATTACAGTGCCTTCAAAAAGTATTCATACCCCTTGACTTGGGGATTCACAGTGCCTTCACAAAGTATTCAATCTGCTTGACTTGTGGATTTACAGTGCCTTCACAAAGTATTCATACCCCTTGACTTGGGGATTTACAGTGCCTTCACAAAGTATTCATACTACTTGACTTGGGGATTTACATTGCCTTCACAAAGTATTCACACCGCTTGACTTGGGGATTTACCGTTTCTTCACAAAGTATTCATACCTCTTGACTTGGGGATTTACAGTGCCTTCACAAAGTATTCATACCGCTTGACTTGGGGATTTACAGTGCCTTCACAAACTATTCATACCGCATGAATTGGGGATTTACAGTGCCTTCACAAAGAATTCATATCACTTGATGTGGGGATTTACACTGCCTTCACAAAGTATTCATACCGCTTGACTTGGGGATTTACAGTGCCTTCACAAAGTATTCACACCGCTTGACTTGGGGATTTACAGTGCCTTCACAAAGTATTCATACCTCTTGACTTGGGGATTAATACAGTGCCTTCACAAAGTATTCATACCCCTTGACTTGGGGACTCACAGTGCCTTCACAAAGTATGCATACTACTTGACTTGGGGATTTACAGTTTCTTCACAAAGTATTCATACCGCTTGACTTGGGGAATTACAGTGCCTTCACAAAGTATTCATACCGCTTGACTTGGGGATTTACAGTGCCTTCACAAAGTATTCATACCGCTTGACTTGGGGATTTACAGTGCCTTCACAAAGTATTCATACTACTTGACTTGGGGATTTATAGTGCCTTCTCAAAGTATTCATACCGCTTGACGTGGGGATTCACAGTGCCTTCACAAAGTATTCATACTACTTGACTTGGGGATTTACATTGCCTTCACAAAGTATTCATACCCCTTGACTTGGGGATTTACAGTTTCTTAACAAAGTATTCACACCGCTTGACTTGGGGATTTACAGTGCCTTCACAAAGTATTCATACCGCTTGACTTGGGGATTTACAGTGCCTTCACAAAGTATTCATACCGCTTGACTTGGGGACTCACAGTGCCTTCACAAAGTATTCATACTACTTGACTTGGGGATTTACAGTGCCTTCACAAAGTCTTCATACCCCTTGACTTGGGGATTTACAGTTTCTTCACAAAGTATTCATACCGCTTGACTTGGGGATTTACAGTGCCTTCACAAACTATTCATACCGCTTGAATTGGGGATTTACAGTGCCTTCACAAAGTATTAATACCCCTTGACTTGGGGATTCACAGTGCCTTCACAAAGTATTCATACCGCTTGACTTGGGGATTTACAGTGCCTTCACAAAGTATTCATACCGCTTGACTTGGGGATTTACAGTGCCTTCACAAACTATTCATACTGCTTGACTTGTGGATTTACAGTGCCTTCACAAAGTATTCATGCTGCATGACTTGGGGATTTACAGTTTCTTCACAAAGTATTCATGCCGCTTGACTTGGGGATTTACAGTGCCTTCACAAAGAATTCATATCACTTGATGTGGGGATTTACACTGCCTTCACAAAGTATTCATACCGCTTGACTTGGGGAATTACAGTGCCTTCAAAAAGTATTCATACCCCTTGACTTGGGGATTCACAGTGCCTTCACAAAGTATTCATACTGCTTGACTTGTGGATTTACAGTGCCTTCACAAAGTATTCATACCCCTTGACTTGGGGATTTACAGTGCCTTCGCAAAGTATTCATACTACTTGACTTGGGGATTTACATTGCCTTCACAAAGTATTCACACCGCTTGACTTGGGGATTTACCGTTTCTTCACAAAGTATTCATACTACTTGACTTGGGGATTTACAGTGCCTTCACAAAGTATTCATACCCCTTGACTTGGGGATTTACAGTTTCTTCACAAACTATTCATACCGCTTGAATTGGGGATTTACAGTGCCTTCACAAAGTATTAATACCCCTTGACTTGGGGATTCACAGTGCCTTCACAAAGTATTCATACCGCTTGAATTGGGGATTTACAGTGCCTTCACAAAGTATTAATACCCCTTGACTTGGGGATTCACAGTGCCTTCACAAAGTATTCATACTACTTGACTTGGGGATTTATAGTGCCTTCTCAAAGTATTCATACCGCTTGACGTGGGGATTCACAGTGCCTTCACAAAGTATTCATACTACTTGACTTGGGGATTTACATTGCCTTCACAAAGTATTCATACCCCTTGACTTGGGGATTTACAGTTTCTTAACAAAGTATTCACACCGCTTGACTTGGGGATTTACAGTGCCTTCACAAAGTATTCATACCGCTTGACTTGGGGATTTACAGTGCCTTCACAAAGTATTCATACCGCTTGACTTGGGGACTCACAGTGCCTTCACAAAGTATTCATACTACTTGACTTGGGGATTTACAGTGCCTTCACAAAGTCTTCATACCCCTTGACTTGGGGATTTACAGTTTCTTCACAAAGTATTCATACCGCTTGACTTGGGGATTTACAGTGCCTTCACAAACTATTCATACCGCTTGAATTGGGGATTTACAGTGCCTTCACAAAGTATTAATACCCCTTGACTTGGGGATTCACAGTGCCTTCACAAAGTATTCATACCGCTTGACTTGGGGATTTACAGTGCCTTCACAAAGTATTCATACCGCTTGACTTGGGGATTTACAGTGCCTTCACAAACTATTCATACTGCTTGACTTGTGGATTTACAGTGCCTTCACAAAGTATTCATACTGCATGACTTGGGGATTTACAGTTTCTTCACAAAGTATTCATGCCGCTTGACTTGGGGATTTACAGTGCCTTCACAAAGAATTCATATCACTTGATGTGGGGATTTACACTGCCTTCACAAAGTATTCATACCGCTTGACTTGGGGAATTACAGTGCCTTCAAAAAGTATTCATACCCCTTGACTTGGGGATTCACAGTGCCTTCACAAAGTATTCATACTGCTTGACTTGTGGATTTACAGTGCCTTCACAAAGTATTCATACCCCTTGACTTGGGGATTTACAGTGCCTTCGCAAAGTATTCATACTACTTGACTTGGGGATTTACATTGCCTTCACAAAGTATTCACACCGCTTGACTTGGGGATTTACCGTTTCTTCACAAAGTATTCATACTACTTGACTTGGGGATTTACAGTGCCTTCACAAAGTATTCATACCCCTTGACTTGGGGATTTACAGTTTCTTCACAAACTATTCATACCGCTTGAATTGGGGATTTACAGTGCCTTCACAAAGTATTAATACCCCTTGACTTGGGGATTCACAGTGCCTTCACAAAGTATTCATACCGCTTGAATTGGGGATTTACAGTGCCTTCACAAAGTATTAATACCCCTTGACTTGGGGATTCACAGTGCCTTCACAAAGTATTCATACTACTTGACTTGGGGATTTACATTGCCTTCACAAAGTATTCACACCGCTTGACTTGGGGATTTACCGTTTCTTCACAAAGTATTCATACTACTTGACTTGGGGATTTACAGTGCCTTCACAAAGTATTCATACCCCTTGACTTGGGGATTTACAGTTTCTTCACAAACTATTCATACCGCTTGAATTGGGGATTTACAGTGCCTTCACAAAGTATTAATACCCCTTGACTTGGGGATTCACAGTGCCTTCACAAAGTATTCATACCGCTTGACTTGGGGATTTACAGTGCCTTCACAAAGTATTCATACCGCTTGACTTGGGGATTTACAGTGCCTTCACAAACTATTCATACTGCTTGACTTGTGGATTTACAGTGCCTTCACAAAGTATTCATACTGCATGACTTGGGGATTTACAGTTTCTTCACAAAGTATTCATGCCGCTTGACTTGGGGATTTACAGTGCCTTCACAAAGAATTCATATCACTTGATGTGGGGATTTACACTGCCTTCACAAAGTATTCATACCGCTTGACTTGGGGAATTACAGTGCCTTCAAAAAGTATTCATACCCCTTGACTTGGGGATTCACAGTGCCTTCACAAAGTATTCATACTGCTTGACTTGTGGATTTACAGTGCCTTCACAAAGTATTCATACCCCTTGACTTGGGGATTTACAGTGCCTTCGCAAAGTATTCATACTACTTGACTTGGGGATTTACATTGCCTTCACAAAGTATTCACACCGCTTGACTTGGGGATTTACCGTTTCTTCACAAAGTATTCATACTACTTGACTTGGGGATTTACAGTGCCTTCACAAAGTATTCATACCCCTTGACTTGGGGATTTACAGTTTCTTCACAAACTATTCATACCGCTTGAATTGGGGATTTACAGTGCCTTCACAAAGTATTAATACCCCTTGACTTGGGGATTCACAGTGCCTTCACAAAGTATTCATACCGCTTGAATTGGGGATTTACAGTGCCTTCACAAAGTATTAATACCCCTTGACTTGGGGATTCACAGTGCCTTCACAAAGTATTCATACTACTTGACTTGGGGATTTACATTGCCTTCACAAAGTATTCACACCGCTTGACTTGGGGATTTACCGTTTCTTCACAAAGTATTCATACTACTTGACTTGGGGATTTACAGTGCCTTCACAAAGTATTCATACCCCTTGACTTGGGGATTTACAGTTTCTTCACAAACTATTCATACCGCTTGAATTGGGGATTTACAGTGCCTTCACAAAGTATTAATACCCCTTGACTTGGGGATTCACAGTGCCTTCACAAAGTATTCATACCGCTTGACTTGGGGATTTACAGTGCCTTCACAAAGTATTCATACCGCTTGACTTGGGGATTCACAGTGCCTTCACAAAGTATTCATACCGCTTGACTTGGGGAATTACAGTGCCTTCACAAAGTATTTATACCGCTTGACTTGGGGATTTACAGTGCCTTCACAAAGTATTCACACCGCTTGACTTGGGGATTTACAGTGCCTTCACAAAGTATTCATACCTCTTGACTTGGGGATTAATACAGTGCCTTCACAAAGTATTCATACCCCTTGGCTTGGGGACTCACAGTGCCTTCACAAAGTATGCATACTACTTGACTTGGCTTCACAAAGTATTCATGACTTGGGGATTTACAGTGCCTTCACAAAGTATTCATACTACTTGACTTGGGGATTTATAGTGCCTTCTCAAAGTATTCATACCGCTTGACGTGGGGATTCACAGTGCCTTCACAAAGTATTCATACTACTTGACTTGGGGATTTACATTGCCTTCACAAAGTATTCATACCCCTTGACTTGGGGATTTACAGTTTCTTAACAAAGTATTCACACCGCTTGACTTGGGGATTTACAGTGCCTTCACAAAGTATTCATACCGCTTGACTTGGGGATTTACAGTGCCTTCACAAACTATTCATACCGCTTGAATTGGGGATTTACAGTGCCTTCACAAAGTATTAATACCCCTTGACTTGGGAATTCACAGTGCCTTCACAAAGTATTCATATCGCTTGACTTGGGGATTTACAGTGCCTTCACAAAGTATTCATACCGCTTGACTTGGGGATTTACAGTGCCTTCACAAACTATTCATACTGCT
>NW_027259006.1:0-44096 GCF_045791955.1 Oncorhynchus clarkii lewisi | reverse complement strand
ATATGTAAAACATGCTGTTTTGCTGCAGTAGAGAGATATGTAAAACATGCTGTTTTGCTGCAGTAGAGAGATATGTAAAACATGCTATTTTGCTGCAGTAGAGAGATATGTAAAACATGCTATTTTGCTGCAGTAGAGAGATATGTAAAACATGCTGTTTTGCTGCAGTAGAGAGATATGTAAAACATGCTGTTTTGCTGCAGTAGAGAGATATGTAAAACATGCTATTTTGCTGCAGTAGAGAGATATGTAAAACATGCTATTTTGCTGCAGTAGAGAGATATGTAAAACATGCTATTTTGCTGCAGTAGAGAGATATGTAAAACATGCTATTTTGCTGCAGTAGAGAGATATGTAAAACATGCTATTTTGCTGCAGTAGAGAGATATGTAAAACATGCTATTTTGCTGCAGTAGAGAGATATGTAAAACATGCTATTTTGCTGCAGTAGAGTACATGCTATTTTGCTGCAGTAGAGAGATATGTAAAACATGCTATTTTGCTGCAGTAGAGAGATATGTAAAACATGCTATTTTGCTGCAGTAGAGAGATATGTAAAACATGCTATTTTGCTGCAGTAGAGAGATATGTAAAACATGCTATTTTGCTGCAGTAGAGAGATATGTAAAACATGCTATTTTGCTGCAGTAGAGAGATATGTAAAACATGCTATTTTGCTGCAGTAGAGAGATATGTAAAACATGCTATTTTGCTGCAGTAGAGAGATATGTAAAACATGCTATTTTGCTGCAGTAGAGAGATATGTAAAACATGCTATTTTGCTGCAGTAGAGAGATATGTAAAACATGCTATTTTGCTGCAGTAGAGAGATATGTAAAACATGCTATTTTGCTGCAGTAGAGAGATATGTAAAACATGCTATTTTGCTGCAGTAGAGAGATATGTAAAACATGCTATTTTGCTGCAGTAGAGAGATATGTAAAACATGCTATTTTGCTGCAGTAGAGAGTAAAACATGCTATTTTGCTGCAGTAGAGAGATATGTAAAACATGCTATTTTGCTGCAGTAGAGAGATATGTAAAACATGCTGTTTTGCTGCAGTAGAGAGATATGTAAAACATGCTGTTTTGCTGCAGTAGAGAGTAAAACATGCTATTTTGCTGCAGTAGAGAGATATGTAAAACATGCTATTTTGCTGCAGTAGAGAGATATGTAAAACATGCTATTTTGCTGCAGTAGAGAGATATGTAAAACATGCTATTTTGCTGCAGTAGAGAGATATGTAAAACATGCTATTTTGCTGCAGTAGAGAGATATGTAAAACATGCTGTTTTGCTGCAGTAGAGAGATATGTAAAACATGCTATTTTGCTGCAGTAGAGAGATATGTAAAACATGCTATTTTGCTGCAGTAGAGAGATATGTAAAACATGCTATTTTGCTGCAGTAGAGAGATATGTAAAACATGCTATTTTGCTGCAGTAGAGAGATATGTAAAACATGCTATTTTGCTGCAGTAGAGAGATATGTAAAACATGCTATTTTGCTGCAGTAGAGAGATATGTAAAACATGCTATTTTGCTGCAGTAGAGAGATATGTAAAACATGCTATTTTGCTGCAGTAGAGAGATATGTAAAACATGCTATTTTGCTGCAGTAGAGAGATATGTAAAACATGCTATTTTGCTGCAGTAGAGAGATATGTAAAACATGCTATTTTGCTGCAGTAGAGAGATATGTAAAACATGCTATTTTGCTGCAGTAGAGAGTAAAACATGCTATTTTGCTAAAACATGCTGTTTTGCTGCAGTAGAGAGATATGTAAAACATGCTATTTTGCTGCAGTAGAGAGATATGTAAAACATGCTATTTTGCTGCAGTAGAGAGATATGTAAAACATGCTATTTTGCTGCAGTAGAGAGATATGTAAAACATGCTATTTTGCTGCAGTAGAGAGATATGTAAAACATGCTATTTTGCTGCAGTAGAGAGATATGTAAAACATGCTATTTTGCTGCAGTAGAGAGATATGTAAAACATGCTATTTTGCTGCAGTAGAGAGATATGTAAAACATGCTATTTTGCTGCAGTAGAGAGATATGTAAAACATGCTATTTTGCTGCAGTAGAGAGATATGTAAAACATGCTATTTTGCTGCAGTAGAGAGATATGTAAAACATGCTATTTTGCTGCAGTAGAGAGATATGTAAAACATGCTATTTTGCTGCAGTAGAGAGATATGTAAAACATGCTATTTTGCTGCAGTAGAGAGATATGTAAAACATGCTATTTTGCTGCAGTAGAGAGATATGTAAAACATGCTATTTTGCTGCAGTAGAGAGATATGTAAAACATGCTATTTTGCTGCAGTAGAGAGATATGTAAAACATGCTATTTTGCTGCAGTAGAGAGATATGTAAAACATGCTATTTTGCTGCAGTAGAGAGATATGTAAAACATGCTATTTTGCTGCAGTAGAGAGATATGTAAAACATGCTATTTTGCTGCAGTAGAGAGATATGTAAAACATGCTATTTTGCTGCAGTAGAGAGATATGTAAAACATGCTATTTTGCTGCAGTAGAGAGATATGTAAAACATGCTATTTTGCTGCAGTAGAGAGATATGTAAAACATGCTATTTTGCTGCAGTAGAGAGATATGTAAAACATGCTATTTTGCTGCAGTAGAGAGATATGTAAAACATGCTATTTTGCTGCAGTAGAGAGATATGTAAAACATGCTATTTTGCTGCAGTAGAGAGATATGTAAAACATGCTATTTTGCTGCAGTAGAGAGATATGTAAAACATGCTATTTTGCTGCAGTAGAGAGATATGTAAAACATGCTATTTTGCTGCAGTAGAGAGATATGTAAAACATGCTATTTTGCTGCAGTAGAGAGATATGTAAAACATGCTATTTTGCTGCAGTAGAGAGATATGTAAAACATGCTATTTTGCTGCAGTAGAGAGATATGTAAAACATGCTATTTTGCTGCAGTAGAGAGATATGTAAAACATGCTATTTTGCTGCAGTAGAGAGATATGTAAAACATGCTATTTTGCTGCAGTAGAGAGATATGTAAAACATGCTATTTTGCTGCAGTAGAGAGATATGTAAAACATGCTATTTTGCTGCAGTAGAGAGATATGTAAAACATGCTATTTTGCTGCAGTAGAGAGATATGTAAAACATGCTATTTTGCTGCAGTAGAGAGATATGTAAAACATGCTATTTTGCTGCAGTAGAGAGATATGTAAAACATGCTATTTTGCTGCAGTAGAGAGATATGTAAAACATGCTATTTTGCTGCAGTTGAGAGATATGTAAAACATGCTATTTTGCTGCAGTAGAGAGATATGTAAAACATGCTATTTTGCTGCAGTAGAGAGATATGTAAAACATGCTATTTTGCTGCAGTAGAGAGATATGTAAAACATGCTATTTTGCTGCAGTAGAGAGATATGTAAAACATGCTATTTTGCTGCAGTAGAGAGATATGTAAAACATGCTATTTTGCTGCAGTAGAGAGATATGTAAAACATGCTATTTTGCTGCAGTAGAGAGATATGTAAAACATGCTATTTTGCTGCAGTAGAGAGATATGTAAAACATGCTATTTTGCTGCAGTAGAGAGATATGTCTGTTTTAATACCCAGGCCAACATGGTTATTGTTTTGAATGTTTACAGAGCTTAAAGTTCATGACACAGTAGTAATCCTCCTTATCACAGACACTTTGACCTGCATCACCATAGTGGTAACACACCCAGTACCAACCGGTATTGTCAGACGTGGACAAAGTACAATGAGATTATACTTCCAAATAACTGTACTAGAAGACAGTGGATGTGTCCAAAATGGCCGCCTATTTCTTCATAGGGCTCTGGTCAAAAGTAGCGTACTATATAGGGGTATAGGGTGCCATTGTGGACATAACCAGTGTTCCTGTCCAGAGAGGCAAGAACTAAAGAATTAAACTCTGAGAAGGTCAGAGGAGAGGACAGATCACAACACTGGAGAAGAGCGACACTACAGACACTTCACAGGAAGCTCTCAGACAACCCACAGGAAGCTCTCAGACAACCCTCAGGAAGCTCTCAGAACGACTCACAGGAAGCTCTCAGACAACCCACAGGAAGCTCTCAGAACGACTCACAGGAAGCTCTCAGACAACCCACAGGAAGCTCTCAGACAACCCACAGGGAGCTCTCAGACAACCCACAGGAAGCTCTCAGACAACCCACAGGAAGCTCTTCGAATGACTCACAGGAAGCTCTCCGAATGACTCACAGGAAGCCCTCAGACAACCCACATGAAGCTCTCAGACAACCCTCAGGAAGCTCTCAGAATGACTCACAGGAAGCTCTCAGACAACCCACAGGAAGCTCTCAGACAACCCACAGGAAGCTCTCAGAATGACTCACAGGAAGCTCTCAGACAACCCACAGGAAGCTCTCAGAATGACTCACAGGAAGCTCTCAGAATGACTCACAGGAAGCTCTCAGACAACCCACAGGAAGCTCTCAGAATGACTCACAGGAAGCTCTCAGAATGACTCACAGGAAGCTCTCAGAATGACTCACAGGAAGCTCTCAGACAACCCACAGGAAGCTCTCAGAATGACTCACAGGAAGCTCTCAGACAACCCACAGGAAGCTCTCAGAATGACTCACAGGAAGCTCTCAGACAACCCACAGGAAGCTCTCAGACAACCCACAGGGAGCTCTCAGACAACCCACAGGAAGCTCTCAGAATGACCCACAGGAAGCTCTCAGAATGACCCACAGGAAGCTCTCAGACAACCCACAGGAAGCTCTCAGAATGACTCACAGGAAGCTCTCAGACAACCCACAGGAAGCTCTCAGACAACCCACAGGAAGCTCTCAGACAACCCACAGGAAGCTCTCAGACAACCCACAGGGATGTTTGTTCTCAATGACTGATGTTATTTCTTTATACATTTTCTTGATGTACCTATTTATAGGAGATTCAGCAATTCATTTAGATGAACCTACAGTGCCTTGCGAAAGTATTCGGCCCCCTTGAACTTTGCGACCTTTTGCCACATTTCAGGCTTCAAACATAAAGATATAAAACTGTATTTTTTTTGTGAAGAATCAACAACAAGTGGGACACAATCATGAAGTGGAACGACATTTATTGGATATTTCAAACTTTTTTAACAAATCAAAAACTGAAAAATTGGGCGTGCAAAATTATTCAGCCCCTTTACTTTCAGTGCAGCAAACTCTCTCCAGAAGTTCAGTGAGGATCTCTGAATGATCCAATGTTGACCTAAATGACTAATGATGATAAATACAATCCACCTGTGTGTAATCAAGTCTCCGTATAAATGCACCTGCACTGTGATAGTCTCAGAGGTCTGTTAAAAGCGCAGAGAGCATCATGAAGAACAAGGAACACACCAGGCAGGTCCGAGATACTGTTGTGAAGAAGTTTAAAGCCGGATTTGGATACAAAAAGATTTCCCAAGCTTTAAACATCCCAAGGAGCACTGTGCAAGCGATAATATTGAAATGGAAGGAGTATCAGACCACTGCAAATCTACCAAGACCTGGCCGTCCCTCTAAACTTTCAGCTCATACAAGGAGAAGACTGATCAGAGATGCAGCCAAGAGGCCCATGATCACTCTGGATGAACTGCAGAGATCTACAGCTGATGTGGGAGACTCGGTCCATAGGACAACAATCAGTCGTATATTGCACAAATCTGGCCTTTATGGAAGAGTGGCAAGAAGAAAGCCATTTCTTAAAGATATCCATAAAAAGTGTCGTTTAAAGTTTGCCACAAGCCACCTGGGAGACACACCAAACATGTGGAAGAAGGTGCTCTGGTCAGATGAAACCAAAATTGAACTTTTTGGCAACAATGCAAAACGTTATGTTTGGCGTAAAAGCAACACAGCGCATCACTCTGAACACACCATCCCCACTGTCAAACATGGTGGTGGCAGCATCATGGTTTGGGCCTGCTTTTCTTCAGCAGGGACAGGGAAAATGGTTAAAATTGATGGGAAGATGGATGGAGCCAAATACAGGACCATTCTGGAAGAAAACCTGATGGAGTCTGCAAAAGACCTGAGACTAGGACGGAGATTTGTCTTCCAACAAGACAATGATCCAAAACATAAAGCAAAATCTACAATGGAATGGTTCAAAAATAAACATATCCATATTAGAATGGCCAAGTCAAAGTCCAGACCTGAATCCAATCGAGAATCTGTGGAAAGAACTGAAAACTGCTGTTCACAAATGCTCTCCATCCAACCTCACTGAGCTCGAGCTGTTTTGCAAGGAGGAATGGGAAAAAATTTTGGTCTCTCGATGTGCAAAACTGATAGAGACATACCCCAAGCGACTTACAGCTGTAATCGCAGCAAAAGGTGGCGCTACAAAGTATTAACTTAAGGGGGCTGAATAATTTTGCACGCCCAATTTTTCAGTTTTTGATTTGTTAAAAAAGTTTGAAATATCCCAATAAATGTCGTTCCACTTCCACTTGATTCTTCACAAAAAAATACAGTTTTATATCTTTATGTTTGAAGCCTGAAATGTGGCAAAAGGTCGCAAAGTTCAAGGGGGCCGAATACTTTCGCAAGGCACTGTATTTATAGGAGATTCAGCGATTCATGTAGCCTCTTAATATCTAATCTAAGGATTTAAGACAACACATAATTCACTCATCCAAATAATATCAGCATTTGCCATGGCATTTTCTGAATATGATTTTCTTCATAATACCCAGAGGTTTTAGTATGGAAACTTTACTGATGGATGGAGATCTGCTCAAATAGAGACGAGTTAAGGCACCCAATGAAGGCTGTACTATAAATCAAATCAACTGACTAGTGGACAGAGAGAGAGAGAGAGAGAGACACAGCTGCATGTGAGCTCTCACATTTTTCTACATGTTTTTTTTAAACAAAAAAATATAGATTTGGAGTTAGATAAACTTGGATTTTTCAGCAGGGACATATACAGGATGCTACCCTCCACAGCATAACCTTCACTTCAGATTCAAAACTCCAAACCTACAACCTAATTTTGGTCAAAATTACGAGGAAGGATAAATACACCATTCATCCTGGAACTGAGACAGACCAGACAGACCAGACAGACCAGACCGACCAGACAGACCAGACAGACCAGACAGACCAGACCGACCAGACAGACCAGACAGACCAGACAGACCAGACAGACCAGACCGACCAGACAGACCAGACCGACCAGACCGACCAGACAGACCAGACAGACCAGACAGACCAGACAGACCAGACCGACCAGACCGACCAGACAGACCAGACAGACCAGACAGACCAGACAGACCAGACCGACCAGACCGACCAGACCGACCAGATACAACTTCAATTAGCACCGAGGTGTGAAGTGAGAGGTGTTGAAGCCACCTTTGGGCAAGCTACCCCACCCAGATCCAGAGGCCTTGAAGCCCCCTCCTGCTGATCCAAGCTACCCCACCCAGATCCAGAGGCCTTGAAGCCCCCTCCTGCTGATCCAAGCTACCCCACCCAGATCCAGAGGCCTTGAAGCCCCCTCCTGCTGATCCAAGCTACCCCACCCAGATCCAGAGGCCTTGAAGCCCCCTCCTGCTGATCCAAGCTACCCCACCCAGATCCAGAGGCCTTGAAGCCCCCACCTGCTGATCCAGGCTACCCCACCCAGATCCAGAGGCCTTGAAGCCCCCTCCTGCTGATCCAGGCTACCCCACCCAGATCCAGAGGCCTTGAAGCCCCCTCCTGCTGATCCAAGCAACCCCCCCCAGAAAGAAAAGCTTCTCCCAGGTGGGTGGGACACCTACTATCACTGCCTGCTGCTTGGATTCCCCCTGGCGATCTGTTCACCGTCTGCCCTGGTTGTCTCCCCCGGTTGTCTCCCCCTGCCTGGTACAGGTATCCCCCCCCCCCCCTCTCTGTTCACTGTCTCCCCTGGTTGTTTCCCCCTGCCTGGTACAGGTATCCCCCCCCCCTCTCTGTTCACCGTCTGCCCTGGTTGTCTCCCCTGGTTGTCTCCCCCTGCCTGGTACAGGTATCCCCCCCCTCTCTGTTCACCGCCTGCCCTGGTTGTCTCCCCTGGTTGTCTCCCCCTAGCTGGTACAGGTATCCCCCCCCCTCTCTGTTCACCGTCTGCCCTGGTTGTCTCCCCCTGCCTGGTACAGGCATCTCCCCCCCTCTCTGTTCACCGTCTGCCCTGGTTGTCTCCCCCAGCCTGGTACAGGTATCCCCCCCCTCTCTGTTCACCGTCTGCCCTGGTTGTCTCCCCCTGCCTGGTACAGGTATCCCCCCCCCTCTGTTCACCGTCTGCCCTGGTTGTCTCCCCCTGCCTGGTACAGGTATCCCCAGCCCCCCTCTCTGTTCACTGTCTGTCCTGGCCCTTCTCCCCCTGTCTCGTACAGGTATCCCCAGCCCCCCTCTCTGTTCACTGTCTGTCCTGGCCCTTGTCCCCTGTCTGGTACAGGTATCCCCAGCCCCCCTCTCTGTTCACTGTCTGTCCTGGCCCTTCTCCCCCTGTCTGGTACAGGTATCCTCACCCCCCCCCCCCCCCCCCCCCCCCCTCTCTCCCAAGTTACTCCACCTCAACAATTCCATTTGGTGAAAGGCTCTGCACACGCATACTCAGGATGACTGGCTCTCGTTCAGGCAAATGAGAAATAAGTGCATTCAGACTATCCAGAAGACCAAAGTTAGTTACTTTAAGGAGCAGTTCTCTCTCTGTGGGTCTAACCCCAAGAATTCTGGAAAACGGTTAAAGACCTGGAGAATAAACCCTCCTCCTCACAGCTGCCCATGTCCCTTAATGTTGAGGATGTGGTTGTTACTGACAAGGAGCACATGGCTGAGCTCTTTAATCACCACTTCATTAAGTCAGGATTCCTATTTGACTAAGCCACGCATCCTTGCCCGTCCAACGTTTCCTCATCTCCCACCCCTTCTAATGCGACTGGCCCTGATGCTTCCCCCTCTTTTTCCCCTGCCCTGCTACAAAGTTGATCCTTGCAGGCAGTCAATAAGTCTGAGGTATTAAAAGGAGCTCCTTAAACTTGACCCCAAAAACAATCTGGGTCAGATGGTTTAGATCCTTTCTTCTTTAAGGTTGCTGCCCGTATAATCACCAAGCCTTTCTCTGACCTTTTTAACCTGTCTCTCCTTCCTGGGGAGGTTCCTACTGCTTGGAAGGCAGCCACAGTTCATCCTTTATTTAAGGGGGAGATCAAGCTGATCCTTACTGTTATAGGCCTATTTCTATTTTGCCCTGTTTATCAAAAGTGTTGGAAGAATTTGCCAATAATCAACTGACAGGGTTTCTTGATGTCTATGGTATTCTCTCTGGGATGCAATCTGGTTTCCACTCAGGTTATGGATGTGTCACTGCAACCTTAAAGGTCCTCAGTGATGTCACCATTGCCCTTGATTCTAAGCAATGTTGTGCTGCTATTTTCATTGACTTGGCCAAAGCTTTTGATACGGTAGACCATTCCATTCTTGTGGGCCGGCTAAGGAGTATTGGTGTCTCTGAGGGGTCTTTGGCCTGGTTTGCTAACTACCTCTCTCAAAGAGTGCAGTGTATAATGTCAGAAAATCTGCTGTCTCAGCCACTGCCTGTCATCAAGGGAGTACCCCAAGTCTCAATCCTAGGCCCCACACTCTTCTCAATTTACATCAACAACATAGCTCAGGCAGTAAGAAGCTCTCTCATCCATTTATATGCAGATGATACAGTGGCATACCTAGCTGGCCCCTCCCCAGATTTTGTGTTAAGTGCTCTACAACAAAGCTTTCTTAGTGTCCAACAAGCTTTCTCTGCCCTTAACCTTGTTCTGAACACCTCCAAATCAAAGGTAATGTGGTTTGGTAAGAAGAATGCCCCTCTCCCCACAGGTGTTATTACTACCTCTGAGGGTTTAGAGCTTGAGGTAGTCACCTCATACAAGTACTTGGGAGTATGGCTAGATGGTACACTGTCCTTCTCTCAGCACATATCAAAGCTGCAGACTAAGGTTAAATCTAGACTTGGTTTCCTCTATCGTAATCACTCCTCTTTCACCCCAGCTGCCAAACTAACCCAGATTCAGATGACCATCATATATCAATGCTAGATTACGGAGATGTAATTTATAGATTGGCAGGTAAGGGTGCTCTCGAGCGGCTAGATGTTCTTTACCATTTGGCCTTCAGATTTGCCACAAATGCTCCATATAGGACACATCACTGCACTCTATCCTCCTCTCTCCTCACTTGTCTTTTCAGTTCGCTGCAGCTAGCGACTGGAACGAGCAGCAACAAACACTCAATCTGGACAGTTTTATCTCAATCTCTTCATTCAAAGACTCAATCATGGACACTCTTACTGACAGTTGTGGCTGCTTTGTGTGATGTATTGTTGTCTCTACCTTCTTACCCTTTGTGCTGTTGTCTGTGCCCAATAATGTTTGTACCATGTTGTGCTGCTACCATGTTGTGTTGCTACCATGTTGTTGTGATGTTGTTGTCATGTTGTGCTGCTACCATGTTGTGTTGCTACCATGTTGTTGTCATGTTGTGTTGCTACCATGCTGTGTTGTCATGTGTTGGTGCCATGGTATGTTGTTGTCTGAGGTCTTTATGTAGTGTTGTGGTGTATCTCTTTATGTAGTGTTGTGGTGTCTCTCTTTATGTAGTGTTGTGGTGTCTCTCTTTATGTAGTGTTGTATCTCTTTATGTAGTGTTGTGGTGTCTCTCTTTATGTAGTGGTGTCTCTCTTTATGTAGTGGTGTCTCTCTTTATGTAGTGTTGTGGTGTCTCTCTTTATGTAGTGTTGTGGTGTCTCTCTTTATGTAGTGTTGTGGTGTCTCTCTTTATGTAGTGTTGTGGTGTCTCTCTTTATGTAGTGTTGTGGTGTCTCTCTTTATGTAGTGTTGTGGTGTCTCTCTTTATGTAGTGTTGTGGTGTCTCTCTTTATGTAGTGTTGTGGTGTCTCTCTTTATGTAGTGTTGTGGTGTCTCTCTTTATGTAGTGTTGTGGTGTCTCTTTATGTAGTGTTGTGGTGTCTCTCTTTATGTAGTGTTGTGGTGTCTCTCTCTTTATGTAGTGTTGTGGTGTCTCTCTTTATGTAGTGTTGTGGTGTCTCTCTTTATGTGGTGTTGTGGTGTCTCTCTTTATGTAGTGTTGTGGTGTCTCTCTTTATGTAGTGTTGTGGTGTCTCTCTTTATGTAGTGTTGTGGTGTCTCTCTTTATGTAGTGTTGTGGTGTCTCTCTTTATGTAGTGTTGTGGTGTCTCTCTTTATGTAGTGTTGTGGTGTCTCTCTTTATGTAGTGTTGTGTTGTCTCTCTTTATGTAGTGTTGTGTTGTCTCTCTTTATGTAGTGTTGTGGTGTCTCTCTTTATGTAGTGTTGTGGTGTCTCTCTTTATGTAGTGTTGTGGTGTCTCTCTTTATGTAGTGTTGTGGTGTCTCTCTTTATGTAGTGTTGTGTTGTCTCTCTTTATGTAGTGTTGTGGTGTCTCTCTTTATGTAGTGTTGTGGTGTCTCTCTTTATGTAGTGTTGTGGTGTCTCTCTTTATGTAGTGTGGTCTCTATGTAGTGTTGTGGTGTCTCTCTTTATGTAGTGTTGTGGTGTCTCTCTTTATGTAGTGTTGTGGTGTCTCTCTTTATGTAGTGTTGTGGTGTATCTCTTTATGTAGTGTTGTGGTGTATCTCTTTACGTAGTGTTGTGGTGTCTCTCTTTACGTAGTGTTGTGGTGTCTCTCTTTATGTAGTGTTGTGGTGTCTCTCTTTATGTAGTGTTGTGGTGTCTCTCTTTATGTAGTGTTGTGGTGTCTCTCTTTATGTAGTGGTGTCTCTCTTTATGTAGTGTTGTGGTGTCTCTCTTTATGTAGTGTTGTGGTGTCTCTTTTTATGTAGTGTTGTGGTGTCTCTCTTTATGTAGTGGTGTCTCTCTTTATGTAGTGTTGTGGTGTCTCTCTTTATGTAGTGTTGTGCTGTCTCTCTTTATGTAGTGTTGTGGTGTCTCTCTTTATGTAGTGGTGTCTCTCTTTATGTAGTGTTGTGGTGTCTCTCTTTATGTAGTGGTGTCTCTCTTTATGTAGTGTTGTGCTGTCTCTCTTTATGTAGTGGTGTCTCTCTTTATGTAGTGTTGTGGTGTCTTAGGACTCTCTTTATGTAGTGTTGTGCTGTCTCTCTTTATGTAGTGTTGTGGTGTCTCTCTTTATGTAGTGGTGTCTCTCTTTATGTAGTGTTGTGGTGTCTCTCTTTATGTAGTGGTGTCTCTCTTTATGTAGTGTTGTGTTGTCTCTCTTTATGTAGTGTTGTGTTGTCTCTCTTTATGTAGTGTTGTGGTGTCTCTCTTTATGTAGTGTTGTGGTGTCTCTCTTTACGTAGTGTTGTGGTGTCTCTCTTTATGTAGTGTTGTGGTGTCTCTCTTTATGTAGTGTTGTGGTGTCTCTCTTTACGTAGTGTTGTGGTGTCTCTCTTTATGTAGTGTTGTGGTGTCTCTCTTTATGTAGTGTTGTGGTGTCTATCTTTACGTAGTGTTGTGGTGTCTCTCTTTATGTAGTGTTGTGGTGTCTCTCTTTATGTAGTGTTGTGGTGTCTCTCTTTACGTAGTGTTGTGGTGTCTCTCTTTATGTAGTGTTGTGGTGTCTCTCTTTATGTAGTGTTGTGGTGTCTCTCTTTATGTAGTGTTGTGGTGTCTCTCTTTATGTAGTGTTGTGGTGTCTCTCTTTATGTAGTGTTGTGGTGTCTCTCTTTATGTAGTGTTGTGGTGTCTCTCTTTATTTAGTGTTGTGGTGTCTCTCTGTATGTAGTGTTGTGGTGTCTCTCTTGTCGTGATGTGTGTTTTGTCCCTTATTTTTAATCCCAGGCCCCCGCAGGAGGCCTTTTGCCAGGCCGTCGTTGTCTTTCCTAGTTAAATAAAAGGTTAAATAAAAAACATTTTTTAAATATAAAATAATCCTATATCACAGGATGTTTGATGTTACAACATATTACTAACAAGTTGATAAGAAACAGCTGAGCTGTGACGAGACAGACAGACAGGTGCCATTTCAAAACCTATTTCTCTCTACATTGAGCGGCGATAGATCGCTTACACATGGCTAGCAGTTTGGTCATGCCTGGGTTATCAGTGTATTACCCCTTGATGCGTCCTCTGTGCTCTCTCTCCCCAAGCTCTCTCTGCCTACCTCAGCCTGCCTGCCACCAACAGGCCCCCAGCCCCATCTCCTCTTCATCGTATTGCCCTCCCTCCCAGTCATCACTAGTTACTGCAGCCACAAATGTTATTTGTCAAATGCACCGAATACAACATGTGTAGGTAGACCGTACCGTGAAATGCTGACTTACAAGTCCTTTAACCCACAATGCAGTTCAAGAAATAGAGTTAAGAAAATATTTACCAAATAAACTAAAGTTAAGAAAAAAAAAATAATAATTTGAAAGTAACAAGAAATAATAACGAGGCTATATACAGGGGTTACCGGTACCGAGTCAATGTGCAGGGGTACAGGTTAGTCGAGGTAATTTGTAAAGTGACTATGCATAGATAATAAACAGCGAGTAGAAGCAGTGTATAAACAAGGGGGGGAGGGGCGTCAATGTAAATAGTCTGAGTGGCCATTTGATTAATTATTCAGCAGTCTTATGGCTTGGGGGTAGAAGCTGTTAAGGAGCCTTTTGGACCTACACTTGGTGCTCCGGTACCGCTTGCCATGCAGTAGCAGAGAGAACAGTCTATGACTTGGGTGACTGGAGTCTTTGAATTTTTTTTAGGGCCTTCCTCTGACACCGCCTGGTGTAGAGGTCCTGGATGGCAGGAAGCTTGGCCCCAGTGATGTACTGGGCCGTACGCACTACTTTCTGTAGCGCCTTAGGATGCCGGGCAGTTGCCATACCAGGCAGTGATGCAACCGGTCAGAACTACCCGACCAATAAGATGAGGGAGTGTGATGACACGTATTCCGGGTTCGCGGGAAATACCTCATATTCTAAATCCAAGTTTGAGAATTAAATAACTAAAAATACATTCTGGAAAAAGATTCATAACATTGAGAAAGGATTTGCGCTAAAGGGGTATGATGTCATTTCTATATTAGACAACTAGTAGCTGACTGTTGCTACTCTCATCTAAAATGAGCTAACTAGCTAGCATAAGGGACTCCATTCCAAACACAGAGGAGGTATTCTATTTGATACAGCAACGTCGTTAGTTTCCCTACAAGCCTTCCATTCTAATAGTAGTTTATCATATTGTTGACCTTCAACAGACGCCCAGCCTTTGGCAGGAAAACATCTCATCTGGGAGAATAAAAGTCTCCCACTCAATGGTGTTTCCTTTCAAGTTGAGGGAACAAAGACGTATGAAAGCCACCAGGATACAGACGAAAACAAAAAGCCAAAGAGAAGTATGTTGCTGAAATGACCCAAGAAAGCAGTAAGTTCAAAGACAGATCAATTATACCATTTATGTTGAAGTGCTAACTAACAATGGAATGTTCCTAAAGAAAATGTAAGAAGATGGGACTTATGATCATGAAGTCAGTGATCTTCAGGTGGGAAAGTAGGGAGGTCTAGAAAGATGCGCGATTTTCTGGACTTGGAATTCTGAGTTTGATGACCGTTCAAACGGATATTTCCCAGTTGGAGCTCGTTTCGGTTCCCAGTTGTCTTGTTGGAGCTCGTTTCGGATCCCAGTTGTCTTGTTGGAGCTCGTTTCGGTTCCCAGTTGTCTTGAACGCACTGAAGTCAGAAGTCGAGTTTTCTGAGTTCCAAGTTCCCTGTTGTTTTGAAAGTGGCATTTTAAAGCAGGTGTCCCAACTCTGTGCTCACTAAAGATCCCATGGAACGTATTGCAAGAATATGTAATGGTGAGTGCCATGATGTGTACTGTGAATATCAAACTGGAGAGGGGGGTGGATGGGCCAGTAAAATGAATACAAATAAAGAGTATGTGAGTGGAGTTAGTGTGGTGAGTTACCCCTGTATAGAGTGGGGTTAGGGTGGTGAGTTACCCCTGTATGTGAGTAGGGTTAGGGTGGTGAGTTACCCCTGTATAGAGTGGGGTTAGAGTGGTGAGTTACCCCTGTATAGAGTAGGGTTAGGGTGGTGAGTTACCCCTGTATGTGAGTAGGGTTAGGGTGGTGAGTTACCCCTGTATAGAGTAGGGTTAGGGTGGTGAGTTACCCCTGTATAGAGTAGGGTTAGGGTGGTGAGTTACCCCTGTATAGAGTGGGGTTAGGGTGGTGAGTTACCCCTGTATAGAGTAGGGTTAGGGTGGTGAGTTACCCCTGTATAGAGTAGGGTTAGGGTGGTGAGTTACCCCTGTATAGAGTGGGGTTAGGGTGGTGAGTTACCCCTGTATAGAGTAGGGTTAGGGTGGTGAGTTACCCCTGTATAGAGTGGGGTTAGGGTGGTGAGTTACCCCTGTATAGAGTAGGGTTAGGGTGGTGAGTTACCCCTGTATAGAGTGGGGTTAGGGTGGTGAGTTACCCCTGTATAGAGTGGGGTGGTGAGTTACCCCTGTATAGAGTAGGGTTAGGGTGGTGAGTTACCCCTGTATAGAGTAGGGTTAGGGTGGTGAGATACCCCTGTATAGAGTGGGGTTAGGGTAGTGAGATACCCCTGTATATAGTGGGGTGGAGTTACCCCTGTATAGAGTGGGGTTAGGGTGGTGAGTTAACCCTGTATAGAGTGGGGTTAGGCTGGTGAGTTACCCCTGTATAGAGTGGGGTGGGGAGTTACCCCTGTATAAAGTGGGGTGGGGAGTTACCCCTGTATAGAGTGGGGTGGGGAGTTACCCCTGTATAAAGTGGGGTGGGGAGTTACCCCTGTATAGAGTGGGGTGGGGAGGTACCCCTGTATAGAGTGGGGTGGGGAGTTACCCCTGTATAGAGTGGGGTGGGGAGTTACCCCTGTATAGAGTGGGGTGGTGAGTTCCCCCTGTATAGAGTGGGGTGGGAGTTACCCCTGTATAGAGTGGGGTGGTGAGTTAGCCCTGTATAGAGTGGGGTGGGGAGTTACCCCTGTATAGAGTAGGGTGGTGAGTTACCCCTGTATAGAGTGGGGTGGGGAGTTACCCCTGTATAGAGTAGGGTGGTGAGTTACCCCTGTATAGAGTGGGGTGGGGAGTTACCCCTGTATAGAGTGGGTGTCTAGAACAGTGTGGTGGGGAGTTACCCCTGTATAGAGTGGGGTGGGGAGTTAACCCCGTATAGAGTGGGGTGGGGAGTTACCCCTGTATAGAGTGGGGTGGGGAGTTACCCCTGTATAGAGTGGGGTGGGGAGTTACCCCCGTATAGAGTGGGGTGGGGAGTTACCCCCGTATAGAGTGGGGTGGGGAGTTACCCCTGTATAGAGTGGGGTGGTGAGTTCCCCCTGTATAGACTGGGTGGGGAGTTACCCCTGTATAGACTGGGTGGGGAGTTACCCCTGTATAGACTGGGTGTCTAGAACAGTGGGGTGGGGAGTTACCCCTGTATAGAGTGGGTGTCTAGAACAGTGGGGTGGGGAGTTCCCCCTGTATAGAGTGGGGTGGGGAGTTACCCCTGTATAGACTGGGTGTCTAGAACAGTGCCATGTAATTCCAATCAATGGTTAAATGTTTTACCATCTTTCCATAGTTTGGTGACCGTGACTTTGTTCGGAGATGGTAACTGGTACACAATACCAGAAAGGCAAGGCTACGGTAAGGTACATAAATAAATCGACTGTCGTAAAGTGGTGCCAAATAAAGTAACAGGTTCAAGTGTTCATCTAAAATCAAACAAAAACATCTGCCCATTTCAAACATTTACATTTCTGTGAAACAAATATATTTTCTTAAATAAACAATTCACATCTAAAAATCAAGATGGACCCATTTGTTTGTCTTTACATGCCATTTTAAAACCAATGCAGATTTTGGAGAAAACCTATGTTGGGTTAAGACAAAGTCACTATGTTTAAAGTGCAAACCTGACAACTTGCTGAGTTTGAATAAGACATCCGATTACCACTCTGCATTTACTACGGTTGGATTTATTAGAGCTAATAAACAAATCATTGATGAATCATTTACTACAGTTGGTTTTACTATATCTAATACACAACTAAATCATTGATGAACGCTAGATAAAATAAAAAAGGCATGTCTCTCGTCTGCCTCTGGAAGCCGGTCGGCGTACGCTAGGCTCGGGCGATATACCGTTTATATCGTATAACCGAGGTATTACAAAATACAGACGGTATGATTTTCAATACCTTTGGGGGGGGGGTGAGGGCCGCGTGCTACGCCACTGCTTATATAAATTACATCTAAAAAAAAAAGTGTCTAAAATAAATGATTTCCAGATCAGGGCTCCAGCTTTGTGTTTGGGTTTTGCCAAATTTCCAGCCAAGTGGCTCGATGTCCAGATCAAGCCTCATGGTTACAGCAGAGACATTCAATCCCCTGTTGGAGCAAGATCCCTGTTGGAGAAAGATCCCTGTTGGAGCAAGATCCCTGTTGTCTAAATACTGTAAATACAGTAATTATATATACATTTTTTTATAGCGCCCCTTATGTGCATTTCCGGTAATACCGTATACCCAGGTTTGGTACAGAAACAGTATGGACATCTGGACACCACCATACCCAATCTCTAGCATACTGCCGAACTCGTCACACTCCCTCATCTGATTGGTCGGGTAGGCTAGGCCGTCAGACTTTGTGGATGTGGTAACTAGTGACGACCCTCCCCTCCGCACCTCCCCCCCCCCCCCCCCCCTCTACCCCAACTGGCACTGTTGCTAGGAGATCAGGTTCTGGGAGCCTAGCAACAGACGCGTGTCTATTCCAGTGCACGAATGTAGAGTCACGACTTCCCTCCCATTGGTTGAAGATTGTAGACGGATGAGGCTAGCCTCCTGTCAACTGGCCCTTCACACAAATCAAAAGGAGATTTCTCAGGCCTGTTAACTCATTTACAGAGTAGAGCCCTGTGTTCCATTGACTGAGCCCCTCGAGCCTTAAGACTGGACTACGACTCTAGACGCGTCTCAAATGGCACCCTATTCCCTACATAGTGCACTACTTTTGAGCAGAGCCCTATGGGGAATAGAGTGCCATTTGGGATTACAAGCCAGTCTGACTGCATAGCCTGCTATTGATCATGAGGCATTGGTGTGAGGATTAATAGGTTAAAGGCCCAGTAGTCAAAAACTTGATTTTCCTATGTTTTATATTCACTGCTCCAAAAAAAATAAAGGGAACACTTAAACAACACAATGTAACTCCAAGTCAATCCCACTTCTGTGAAATCAAACTGTCCACTTAGGAGGCAACACTGATTGACAATACATTTCACATGCTGTTGTGCAAATGGAATAGACAACAGGTGGAAATTATAATTAATTAGCAATTAGCAAGACACCCCCCAATAAAGGAGTGGTTCTGCAGGTGGTGACCACAGACCACTTCTCAGTTCCTATGCTTCCTGGCTGATGTTTTGGTCACTTTTGAATGCTGGCGGTGCTTTCAGTCTAGTGGTAGCATGAGATGGAGTCTACAACCCACACAAGTGGCTCAGGTAGTGCAGCTCATCCAGGATGGCACATCAATACGAGCTGTGGCAAGAAGGTTTGCTGTGTCTGTCAGCGTAGTGTCCAGAGCATGGAGGCGCTAACAGGAGACAGGCCAGTACATCAGGAGACGTGGAGGAGGCCGTAGGAGGGCAACAACCCAGCAGCAGGAACGCTACCTCCGCCTTTATGCAAGGAGGAGCAGGAGGAGCACTGCCAGAGCCCTGCAAAATGACCTCCAGCAGGCCACAAATGTGCATGTGTCTGCTCAAACGGTCAGAAACAGACTCCATGAGGGTGGTATGAGGGCCTGACGTCCACAGGTGGGGGTTGTGCTTACAGCTCAACACTGTGCAGGACGTTTGGCATTTGCCAGAGAACACCAAGATTGGCAAATTCGCCACGGGCGCCCTGTGCTCTTCACAGATGACAGCAGGTTCACACTGAGCACATATGACATACGTGACAGTCTGGAGACGCCGTGGAGAACGTTCTGCTGCCTGCAACATCCTCCAGCATGACCGGTTTGGCGGTGGGTCAGTCATGGTGTGGGGTGGCATTTCTTTGGGGGGCCACACAGCCCTCCATGTGCTCGCCAGAGGTAGCCTGACTGCCATTAGGTACCAAGATGAGATCCTCAGACCCCAGGTGAGACCATATGCTGGTGCATATATTTTTTTGAGCAGTGTATATTTCCACATATGTTTTATATATATTTCCACATATGTTTTATATATATTTCCACATACGTTTTAGATATATTTCCACATACGTTTTAGATATATTTCCACATACGTTTTAGATATATTTCCACATACGTTTTAGATATATTTCCACATATGTTTTATATACAGTGCCTTGCGAAAGTATTCGGCCCCCTTGAACTTTGCGACCTTTTGCCAAATTTCAGGCTTCAAACATAAAGATATAAAACTGTATTTTTTTGTGAAGAATCAACAACAAGTGGGACACAATCATGAAGTGGAACGACATTTATTGGATATTTCAAACTTTTTTAACAAATCAAAAACTGAAAAATTGGGCGTGCAAAATTATTAAGCCCCTTTACTTTCAGTGCAGCAAACTCTCTCCAGAAGTTCAGTGAGGATCTCTGAATGATCCAATGTTGACCTAAATGACTAATGAGGATAAATACAATCCACCTGTGTGTAATCAAGTCTCCGTATAAATGCACCTGCACTGTGATAGTCTCAGAGGTCCGTTAAAAGCGCAGAGAGCATCATGAAGAACAAGGAACACACCAGGCAGGTCCGAGATACTGTTGTGAAGAAGTTTAAAGCCGGATTTGGATACAAAAAGATTTCCCAAGCTTTAAACATCCCAAGGAGCACTGTGCAAGCGATAATATTGAAATGGAAGGAGTATCAGACCACTGCAAATCTACCAAGACCTGGCCGTCCCTCTAAACTTTCAGCTCATACAAGGAGAAGACTGATCAGAGATGCAGCCAAGAGGCCCATGATCACTCTGGATGAACTGCAGAGATCTACAGCTGAGATGGGAGACTCTGTCCATAGGACAACAATCAGTCCTATATTGCACAAATCTGGCCTTTATGGAAGAGTGGCAAGAAGAAAGCCATTTCTTAAAGATATCCATAAAAAGTGTCGTTTAAAGTTTGCCACAAGCCACCTGGGAGACACACCAAACATGTGGAAGAAGGTGCTCTGGTCAGATGAAACCAAAAAACTTTTTGGCAACAATGCAAAACGTTATGTTTGGCGTAAAAGCAACACAGATGAACACACCATCCCCACTGTCAAACATGGTGGTGGCAGCATCATGGTTTGGGCCTGCTTTTCTTCAGCAGGGACAGGGAAGATGGTTAAAATTGATGGGAAGATGGATGGAGCCAAATACAGGACCATTCTGGAAGAAAACCTGATGGAGTCTGCAAAAGACCTGAGACTGGGACGGAGATTTGTCTTCCAACAAGACAATGATCCAAAACATAAAGCAAAATCTACCTTGGAATGATTCAAAAATAAACATATCCAGGTGTTAGAATGGCCAAGTCAAAGTCCAGACCTGAATCCAATCGAGAATCTGTGGAAAGAACTGAAAACTGCTGTTCACAAATGCTCTCCATCCAACCTCACTGAGCTCGAGCTGTTTTGCAAGGAGGAATGGGAAAGAAATTCAGTCTCTCGATGTGCAAAACTGATAGAGACATACCCCAAGCGACTTACAGCTGTAATCGCAGCAAAAGGTGGCGCTACAAAGTATTAATTTAAGGGGGCTGAATAATTTTGCACGCCTAATTTTTCAGTTTTTGATTTGTTAAAAAAGTTTGAAATATCCAATAAATGTCGTTCCACTTCATGATTGTGTCCCACTTGTTGTTGATTCTTCACAAAACAATACAGTTTTATATCTTTATGTTTGAAGCCTGAAATGTGGCAAAAGGTCGCAAAGTTCAAGGGGGCCGAATACTTTCGCAAGGCACTGTATATTTATTTCCACACTACGGGGTTGGAATAATACTGGGACATTGTGAAAATGAGGATAATGCCCTTTTAGTGTAAAGAGCTGTTTGAAAAGACTGCCTGAAAGTTCAGCCTGTTTTGGTAGGATGGAGTTTGTCTGTAAATTAGTTAATAGACCAATAAGAAAGAGAGTTCCAAACCTCTCTGCCAATAACAACTAGTTTTCAGTTTCCCCCTCCCTACTCAGACCACTCCCAGACAGTCAGTTTCCCCCTCCCTACTCAGACCACTCCCAGACAGTCAGTTTCCCCCTCCCTACTCAGACCACTCCCAGACAGTCCTAGCAAAATTCTTGATTGAGAAATTGCTCTTTACTAAGAAGCTATTTTGGTTTATTGTTGACTCTTTTAGTAAGGTACTTAATTGTTACCCGAAAATGATTTAATACTAAAATAAAAAACGGCTGCATTGGGTCTTTATAGAACAGTTGAAGCTCTGGCAGGCTGCCAAGATCTGGTGTAGCTAAGGTTGAATCAAGGGTGTGAAAACTTATGTGAATTAAATATTTCAGTATTTCATTTTCAAAAACAAAAACATATATATATTATATATATATATATATATATATGTTTTCATTTTGTCATTATTGGGTATTGTGTGTAGATGGGTGAGAAAAATAAACTATTTCATCCATTTTTAATTCAGGCTGGTTTATGTGTTGATCGCGATGGAAAGAAAGGCAGCGGTGCTCTCAGATCAGCTTCCTCCATTCAAATCTGACCTTTACATTAGAATTATTTCACGATACTGACGATGGATCAGCACCTAGAACAATATTACCACTTATGGGTGCTTATTACCACTTATTAGGTGGCTTATTATAATGCCTACCCAATAATAATGCACTAACTCACAGATTTGGCACATCATTGATCACCTGCTAGGCTGCACATCATGAAATATACTGAGACAAATTACAGACAGTAGCATACAAGTAGCAAAATAGAACTCAATTGAAAATGAAATGTAATTGAACATCTAATTTAAATAAAGTCCTATAGCCTGGAGTATTTGTATTTTAATGCAGTAATCTCGGTTTTAAACGGAGCTTATTTGTATCAATTGTAAAGACATTGGCAACTTTGTATTTCCAACGAAGTTTCTAACGAAGTTTCTAACGTTCCGCTACATTCTATTCTACTGTGTTCTGTTCCATTCTATTCTACTCTGTTCTGCTCCATTCTACTGTTACGATCCATTCTATTCTACTGTTACGCTCCATTCTATTCTACTGTTCTGCTCCATTCTATTCTACTGTTCCGCTCCATTCTATTCTACTCTGTTCTGCTCCATTCTATTCTACTCTGTTCTGCTCCATTCTATTCTACTGTTCCGCTCCATTCTATTCTACTCTGTTCTGCTCCATTCTATTCTACTCTGTTCTGCTCCATTCTATTCTACTGTTCCGCTCCATTCTATTCTACTCTGTTCTGCTCCATTCTATTCTACTCTGTTCTGCTCCATTCTATTCTACTCTGTTCTAGTCCATTCTATTCTACTCTGTTCTGCTCCATTCTATTCTACTCTGTTCTGCTCCATTCTATTCTACTCTGTTCCGCTCCATTCTATTCTACTCTGTTCCGCTCCATTCTATTCTACTCTGTTACGCTCCATTCTATTCTACTGTTCCGCTCCATTCTATTCTACTCTGTTCCGCTCCATTCTATTCTACTCTGTTCCGCTCCATTCTATTCTACTCTGTTACGCTCCATTCTATTCTACTGTTCCGCTCCATTCTATTCTACTCTGTTACGCTCCATTCTATTCTACTCTGTTACGCTCCATTCTATTCTACTCTGTTACGCTCCATTCTATTCTACTCTGTTACGCTCCATTCTATTCTACTCTGTTACGCTCCATTCTATTCTACTCTGTTATGCTCCATTCTATTCTACTCTGTTCCGCTCCATTCTATTCTACTCTGTTACGCTCCATATATGGCCCGGCACTCAGTACCCAGGGCTCCATCTAATGGCCTGGTAGTCATGGCTATTTCTAATGGCCTGGTACCCAGGGCTCCATCTAATGGCCTGGCACTCAGTACCCAGGGCTCTATTTAATGGCCTGGTACCCAGTACCCAGGGCTCTATCTATTGGTCTGGCACTCAGTACCCAGGGCTCTATCTATTGGTCTGGCACTCAGTACCCAGGGCTCTATCTATTGGTCTGGCACTCAGTACCCAGGGCTCTACCTAATGGCCTGGTACCCAGTACCCAGGGCTCTACCTAATGGCCTGGTACCCAGGGCTCTACCTAATGGCCTGGTACCCAGTACCCAGGGCTCTATCTAATGGCCTGGTACCCAGGGCTCTACCTAATGGCCTGGTGCCCAGTACCCAGGGCTCTATCTAATGGCCTGGCACTCAGTACCCAGGGCTCTATCTATTGGTCTGGCACTCAGTACCCAGGGCTCTATCTATTGGTCTGGCACTCAGTACCCAGGGCTCTATCTATTGGTCTGGCACTCAGTACCCAGGGCTCTATCTAATGGCCTGGCACTCAGTACCCAGGGCTCTATCTAATGGCCTGGCACTCAGTACCCAGGGCTCTATCTAATGGCCTGGCATTCAGTACCCAGGGCTCTACCTAATGGCCTGGTACTCAGTACCCAGGGCTCTACCTAATGGCCTGGTACTCAGTACCCAGGGCTCTACCTAATGGTCTGGTACTCAGTACACAGGGCTCTACCTAATGGCCTGGTACTCAGTACCCAGGGCTCTATCTAATGGCCTGGTACCCAGGGCTCTATCTAATGGCCTGGTACTCAGTACCCAGGGCTCTACCTAATGGCCTGGTACCCAGGGCTCTATCTAATGGCCTGGTACTCAGTACCCAGGGCTCTATCTAATGGCCTGGTACTCAGTACCCAGGGCTCTATTGTCCCTCTAACCACTGACATTTGTATTTATTATGATCCCCATTAGTTCCTGCCAAGACAGCAGCTACTCTTCCTGGGGTTTATTATGGATCCCCATTAGTTCCTGCCAAGGCAGCAGCTACTCTTCCTGGGGTTTATTATGGATCCCCATTAGTTCCTGCCAAGGCAGAAGCTACTCTTCATGGGGTTTATTATGGATCCCCATTAGTTCCTGCCAAGGCAGCAGCTACTCTTCCTGGGGTTTATTATGGATGCCCATTAGTTCCTGCCAAGGCAGCAGCTACTCCTCCTGGGATTTATTACGGATCCCCATTAGTTCCTGCCAAGGCAGCAGCTACTCTTCCTGGGGTTTATTATGGATCCCCATTTGTTCCTGCCAAGGCAGCAGCTACTCTTCCTGGGGTTTATTATGGATCCCTATTAGTTCCTGCCAAGGCAGCAGCTACTCTTCCTGGGGTTTATTATGGATCCCTATTAGTTCCTGCCAAGGCAGCAGCTACTCTTCCTGGGGTTTATTATGGATCCCCATTAGTTCCTGCCAAGGCAGCAGCTACTCTTCCTGGGGTTTATTATGGATCCCTATTAGTTCCTGCCAAGGCAGCAGCTACTCTTCCTGGGGTTTATTATGGATCCCCATTAGTTCCTGCCAAGGCAGAAGCTACTCTTCCTGGGGTTTATTATGGATCCCCATTAGTTCCTGCCAAGGCAGCAGCTACTCTTCCTGGGATTTATTATAGATCCCCATTAGTTCCTGCCAAGGCAGCAGCTACTCTTCCTGGGGTTTATTATGGATCCCCATTAGTTCCTGCCAAGGCAGCAGCTACTCTTCCTGGGATCCGGCAAAATGAAGGTAATTATACCATTTTAATTTTTTTTTTTACAATACATTTATAACAGATTTCACACCACACTAAGTGTGAGCCCTCAGGCCCCTACTCTACTACCACATATCTACAACACAAAATCCATGTGTACATGTGTGTATGGTGCGTATGTTATCATGTGTGTGTATGCATGTGTCTGGGCCTGTGTTTGTGTTGCTTCACAGACCCTGTTGTTCAATAAGGTGTTTTTTTATCTGTGTTTTTTTAAATCAGATTCTACTGCTTGCATCAGTTATCTGTTATTCAGTTTCAACCTGAATGCAAATGAAATAGAAGATCACATCAAACACATCATCAAAACAGTATCATGCTTTTAAAACTCACCTCACTGTGATTGATCAATTTGAAGAAAGAAGTTCAACAGCAGGTTGAAACTGAGTGGGAAACATGGTCATTGTGGATGTCGTTTCAACTAACACAACTAAAATGGACAGCGCTTTCTAATGTGATGATTCATTCAAAACACATACAGTGGGGCAAAAAAAAGTATTTAGTCAGCCACCAACTGTGCAAGTTCTCCCACTTAAAAAGATGAGAGAGGCCTGTAATTTTCATCATAGGTACACTTCAACTATGACAGACACAATGAGAAAAGAAAATCCAGAAAATCACATCGTAGGATTTTGAATTTATTTGCAAACTATTGTGGAAATTAAGTATTGTTTTTTTATTACTCCCCTGTCGCAACATGGCTCACTGGAGACACGCTATCGGAGTCGGTGCAGCCACCTGGTTTCTTCACGCATTGCTCACTGGAGACACGCTATCGGAGTCGGTGCAGCCACCTGGTTTCTTCACGCATGGCTCACTGGAGACACGCTATCGGAGTCGGTGCAGCCACCTGGTTTCTTCACGCATGGCTCACTGGAGACACGCTATCGGAGTCGGTGCAGCCACCTGGTTTCTTCACGCATGGCTCACTGGAGACACGCTATCGGAGTCGGTGCAGCCACCTGGTTTCTTCACGCATGGCTCACTGGAGACACGCTATCGGAGTCGGTGCAGCCACCTGGTTTCTTCACGCATGGCTCACTGGAGACACGCTATCGGAGTTGGTGCAGCCACCTGGTTTCTTCACGCATGGCTCACTGGAGACACGCTATCGGAGTCGGTACAGCCACCTGGTTTCTTCACGCATGGCTCACTGGAGACACGCTATCGGAGTCGGTGCAGCCACCTGGTTTCTTCACGCATGGCTCACTGGAGACACGCTATCGGAGTCGGTGCAGCCACCTGGTTTCTTCACGCATGGCTCACTGGAGACACGCTATCGGAGTCGGTACAGCCACCTGGTTTCTTCACGCATCGCGGCAGCAGAAACAAACATCTCTGGTAAGGAGAAGGGCGGGGGTGTATGCCTTATGATTAACGAGACGTGGTGTGATCATAACAACATACAGGAACTCAAGTCCTTTTGTTCACCTGACCTAGAATTCCTTACAATGAAATGCAGACTGCCAAACATTTAAACGTGTGAACCCTCGCAATATGTATGTAACCTGTATGTATGTAACCTGTATGTATGTATGTATGTATGTATGTAACCTGTATGTATGTATGTAACCTGTATGTAACATGTAACCTGTATGTATGTAACCTGTATGTATGTAACCTGTATGTATGTAACCTGTATGTAACCTCGTCCTTCAATAATTCAACTCAAAATGTGATGTTTTTGTGCAACAGCAGCATTCTAAATACGTTTCCTTCTCTTCTCAGAAATACACAGGAAGCTGGGTCTCTTCATGTGTCTATTACTGAACTGAATTATCATGTTATCAATTATCATCAATCCTTATCCCAGTCTGCTGTTCCCACATGCTTCAAAAGGGCCACCATTGTCCCTGTTCCCAAGAAAGCTAAGGTAACTGAGCTAATCGACTACCGCCCCGTAGCACTCACTTCCGTCATCATGAAGTGCTTTGAGAGACTAGTCAAGGACCATATCACCTCCACCTTACCTGACACCCTAGACCCACTCCAATTTGCTTACCGCCCCAATAGGTCCACAGACGACGCAATCGCAATGACACTGCACAATCCCATCTGGACAAGAGGAATACCTATCTGAGAATGCTGTTCATCGACTACAGCTCAGCATTTAACAACATAGTACCCTCCAAACTAGTCATTAAGCTCGAGACCCTGGGTATTGACCCCACCCTGTGGAACTGGGTCCTGGACTTCCTGACGGGCTGCCCCCAGGTGTTGAGGGTAGGTAACAACATCTCCATCCCGCAGATCCTCAGCACTGGGGCCCCACAAGGGTGCGCTCTGAGCCCTCTCCTGTACTCCCTGTTCACCTATGACTGCATGGCCATGCACGCCTCCAACTCAATCATCAAGTCCAGTTCCTAAACAAAAAAACAAAAAATTCCAGTTCCTAAACAATATAACAAAACATTACTCATTACTGGTGTACCCCGGGGCTCTGTACTAGGCCCTCTCCTTTTCTCACTACTGGTGTACCCCAGGGCTCTGTACTAGGCCCTCTCCTTTTCTCACTACTGGTGTACCCCAGGGCTCTGTACTAGGCCCTCACCTGTTCTCATTACTGGTGTCCCCCAAGGATCAGTATTAGAGCATCCGCTGTTCGCTCTACTGCTGTCCCCAAGGGCTCGGTACTAGGCCCTCTCCTGTTCTCTCTACTAGAATGACTTACTCTTGCTGCTGAAGCCAGTGAGTCAGACCCATGTCCAGCATTTCTGGTGTGATCTGTGCCAACCTGGGCTCTGAGGCTTGGTCGGGCCTCTTTCCGTGCCACATCCCAGTCAGTGGGGCCTAGATCTATCTAATCGTTCTTCATACTGACACTGCCTCTTCACCCATCAACTCCATGGCAACCCCAGGCCCAGAGATCATAAATTGCTTCCAGGTGGCTGAAAAACCAAGCATGAAAAAGCTCCAATAAATTGTCAGCTCTGGATGTAAGAGAGAATAAGAACATTTAGCAACATAACCTTTACTGGAATCTCTACTACAGTGCAAATAAACTACTGAGGAACTATTTCTGCTCAGATGGTGAGGAATATGTCATTGAAGGTGACATTTGAAAAGGGTAAGAATACACCACAGAGATTTCGGTGACCATATTCAAAGAAAATGTGTGGATTAATTTAAACTACTTCTAATTCTCTTGATTTAAGAGGTCCTTTTCCCCTGTCAAGACTGTTCAAAATGTCACCACGATGTCAGCGCAATAAATGTCACATAGAGAGACTGCTAAATGATTGTGGTGGTTACTGGTTAGACGGCCCTTGGAGCCTCCTTGAAACATGCCCCTGGCCGCTCTGCTCACACAGAGAGAAGACAGGCTAATCATTTACACAGGAAGGACTCACTTGAAGAAAGACTTTGTCTGATGTTCAGTGTAAAAGTCTGCCGCCTGCTTCCTGTAAGAAACCCATAAACACACAGAGTTAATGAGTGATCAGATGAAGTCAGGCGTTGACTGCTGGATCATTCCCAGGACAAACCCAGGGTGCGTCCCAAATAGCAACCTATTCTCTAAATAGTGCACTACTTTTGACCAGTGCACTATGATCCCTGATCAAAAGAAGTGCACTATAAAGGAATAGGGTGCCATTTGGGACACCTCCCCAATAACACACTACAGAGGACAAAAGACGCCCGGGGATTCCACAAGGCAACGACATTACGGTTTTATTCTGCACACTTCATGGAAAATACTTTGGAGAGGCATTCTGGGTAATGTGCTCGTGTTACAGGTGGCACTATCAGAGCGGGCCTCTTTTGTTGCTCTCCAGAAGCCAGCTGACCGCTGCAGAAATATAAAGGTGACCTTGGTTTATTCAACTGTCTGTCCTGTCCTCATAACAAGCTACAGCTCAGCTTCCAGGTGTGCAAATGAGGGATCCTCTTCCTTCACATTTAGAATAACACAGAAGAAGCCTGAAAAGCTGGTCATTCAAATGGCCCACCCTGTAGCCTAAGCATACATAATTAAAATTAGATCCATGAAACAGAGAGTGAGTACTTTCTATATTACAAGAATGTGTAAGGTGACAAAAAAAATAAAAGAACAGGGAGACATCATTCCGAGATTATAATCCCTCTCTAGAACCAGGAGAGGGACACATCATTCTCAGATTATAATCCCTCTCTAGAACCAGGAGAGGGACACATCATTCTGAGATTATAATCCCTCTCTAGAATCAGGAGAGGGACACATCATTCTGAGATTATAATCCCTCTCTAGAACCAGGAGAGGGACACATCATTCTCAGATTATAATCCCTCTCTAGAACCAGGAGAGGGACACATCATTCTCAGATTATAATCCCTCTCTAGAACCAGGAGAGGGACACATCATTCTGAGATTATAATCACTCTCTAGAACCAGGAGAGGGACACATCATTCTGAGATTATAATCCCTCTCTAGAACCAGGAGAGGGACACATCATTCTGAGATTATAATCCCTCTCTAGAACCAGGAGAGGGACACATCATTCTGAGATTATAATCACTCTCTAGAATCAGGAGAGGGACACATCATTCTCAGATTATAATCCCTCTCTAGAACCAGGAGAGGGACACATCATTTTGAGATTATAATCCCTCTCTAGAATCAGGAGAGGGACACATCATTCTGAGATTATAATCCCTCTCTAGAACCAGGAGAGGGACACATCATTCTCAGATTATAATCACTCTCTAGAACCAGTAGAGGGACACATCATTCTCAGATTATAATCACTCTCTAGAACCAGTAGAGGGACACATCATTCTCAGATTATAATCACTCTCTAGAACCAGTAGAGGGACACATCATTCTCAGATTATAATCACTCTCTAGAACCAGTAGAGGGACACATCATTCTCAGATTATAATCACTCTCTAGAACCAGGAGAGGGACACATCATTCACAGATTATAATCAAACTAGAATCAGGACAATAGCAGGTGGGCAACATATGAAATACATCTGTAAACCTGTTAGTCAAAATGAGAGGAAAGGTAAACAATCAGAATTTATTTGATTTGTTTGCATGAGTGGGTTGATGCCTATCATCACACCAAATTAGATTAGTCTCATAGCCTAATCCTCTCAGGCATTGAAGAGACCCAAAGAATTTGAGGAATTCTCTTTACTCTCGTCCTGTACTACAAATAGGAGGCACACTGTGGGCAGGTTGTCAAGTATTACGAATTAAACACATGCCTCTTGGTGAACACCAAACGTGTTCGCTTATAGTTTTCTTTAAGCGATGGCTTTTTTCTGTACACTCTTCCGTAAAGCCCAGCTCTGTGGAGTGTCCTATGGACAGATAATCCAATCTCCACTGTGGGGCTTTGCAGGTCCTTCAGGGTTATCTTTGGTCTCTTTGTTGCCTTTTGGATAAATGCAGTCCTTACCTGGTCCGTGAGTTTTGGTGGGCGGCCCTCTCTTCGCAGGTTGTGGTGCCATATTCTTTCAATTTTTTAATAATAGATTTAATGATGCTCGGTGGGATGTTCAAAGTTTCAGATATTGTTTTATAACCCAACCCTGATCTGTACTTCCCCACAACTTTGTCCCTGACCTGTTTGGAGAGCTCCTTGGTCTTCATGGTGCCGTTTTCTTGGTGCTGCCCCTTGCTTGGTGGTGTTGCAGACTCTGGGGCTTTTCAGAACAGGTGTATATATACTGAGATCATGTGATACTTACATAAAGTCCACCTGTGTGCAATTAACTAATTATGTGACTTCTGAAGGTAATTGGTTGCACCAGATCTTATTTAGGGGCTTCATAGCAGAGTGAATACATACACACACCACTTTACAGTTTTTATTTATTAGAATTTTTTGAAACAAGTTATTTTTTTCATTTCACTCCACCAATTTGGACTATTTTGTGTATGTCCATTACATGAAATCCAAATAAAAATCTATTTAAATAGTTTTGTCGGTACTATTTAATGAAGCTGCCTACAGGGAGGAGGTGAGGGCCCTCGGAGTGTGGTGTCAGGAAAATAACCTCACACTCAACGTCAACAAAACAAAGGAGACGATCTCCCTGTAGAGATGTCTTAGGTGTCTCACAGTACGTCCATTACCATTTATTGCCCTGACCGCATCTGCAGTCCTCATGCCTCCTTGCAGCATGCCTAAGGCATGTTCACAAAGATGAGCAGGGACTCTGGGCATCTTTCTTTTGGTGTTTTTCAGATTCAGTAGAAAGGCCTCTTTAGTGTCCTCAGTTTTCATAACTGTGACCTTAGTTGCCTAGTGTCTTAACGACCGTTCCACAGGTGCATGTTCATCAATTGTTTATGATTCATTGAACAAGCATGTGAAACAGTGTTTAAACCCTTTACAATGAAGATCTGTGGAGTTATTATTTGAGAATTATCTTTGAAAATCAGGGTCCTGAAAAAAGGGGACATTTCTTTTTTTGCTGAGTTTATAAGCAGAATTCAATCATTCCAATGCAGGAACCCAAAAATGTTTTGCGATTTCAACTGCCCCCTTAGTCACTTTATCTTGGCGCCGGTAATGTTTATACGTACAATACTTTAATGGTGCTCCGTGGGATGTTAAAAGTTTCAGATATTTTTTTTTAGAACCCAACCCTCATCTGTACTTCTCCACAACTTTGTCCCTGACCCTGTTTTGGAGCGCACCTTGGTCTTCATGGTGCCGCTTGCTTGGTGGTGCCCCTTGCTTAGTGGTGTTGCAGACTCTGGGGCCTTTCAGAACAGATGTATATATATACTGAGATCATGTGATACTTACATAAAGTCCACCTGTGTGCAATCTAACTAAATGATGTGACTTCTGAAGGTAATTGGTTGCACCAGATCTTATTTAGGGGCTTCATGGTAAAGGGGGTGAATACATACATGCACCAATTTCAGTTTTTAAAAACATTTTTTTTTTTTTTTAAACAAGTAATTTTTTTCATTTCACTTCACCACTTTAGAGCTAATATTCTATAGAAAGAGGAAGAGGAGCACAAACAGAACATGTTGAGGTGCTGATACTAAGATCCGATGAGCTCCTGCCCAAGTCAAGGACTACCCATAACATCAAAGATCACCTCCATATTTTATAGTAGGATTAGTTATTTTATAGTAGGATTAGTTATTTTATAGTAGGATTAGTTATTTTATAGTAGGATTAGTTATTTTATAGTAGGATTAGTTATTTTATAGTAGGATTAGTTATTTTATAGTAGGATTAGTTATTTTATAGTAGGATTAGTTATTTTTCCCCCCGGACATATGCATCGTTCTTTCAAAGGCCAAACTCACTATTTTCATGTCATCTGACCATCATTTTTATACAGTAATTCTCATCTTTATCAATGAATGCAATAATTTCAGACGCCATTGTATATGTCTCTAGTACTGACACTGATGAACTACAATCGGTTGCCACTTCCATACAGCGTCATAAAATGGTGGTCACAATAAATCACTAACACAGCCTTACGTATGACAATGAGAGACAGACCAGAAAGACAGAGAGCGACAGAGTGTTAGTCTAGTGGGTGAGACGAATACTGTGGGCTGAGGTGTTTGGTATTCATCACAGAGTAGAACAGAGCAGAGAAAGGCATGTGAAGCTATAGAAGCGTGAGTCATTCCAATCAGACGAGAGAGAACACCACTCTGAACACACGGTGTCTGTCTCCAAAATGGTACCCTATTCCCTTTATCGTGCCCTACTTCTGAACAGGGCCCTGGTCAAAAGTAGTGCACTAGAAATGCAATAGGGTGACATTTTGGGGCACATCCTGTGACACACAGTTCATGAATATTCAGCAGCAGACCCTGCAGGGTTCATTAAAGGCTCATCGGACAATACAATACAGAAGCAGGAAGCAGCTCTGAATGTCATAGCGAAGCAGTGTCATGATGACAGACGGTTGGTTGAAAGCAGAATGAATAGCTCTAGTCGTGAGTATTTCTGTCTAAGCAACCCTGCACAAAGCAACAGATGACCTCCGCTCATCCAAATGAACCTCTAATAGTCTAAGCCATTGGAGGGGGGGTTCTACGAACCTAACATAATTTTTTTTAAGATGGTCATAACATGGATAATTTTGCTAACAAATTTAATATTTTAGGAACCAAAAATAAATATACAAAAATGTTATAAAATATTGAATTTGGCCTTTACTACTAAATGGCAAAAAAAAGATGTATCATAAGGTTTTGAATTGTCTGTTCTATCTAGAAGAAATAAGAAAGCAACAGGAAATACTAGGTTTTTTTTAACATATTTAACCCCTTATTTTTGTTGGCACAAAAACTACCTCCAAACTACCATTCATTAATATGGGTTACCTACAGACATTTTAGTGAGAGTACAGATGTTCGTGATGTCTTATGGTCGGACAAACACAGCTGTAGCTCGGCCGCCTCCCACCACAGATGGGGAAGGCCGACATAGGCGGATGGGGTAGATTTAGATATCGCTAGCTTCAACTGACGGATTTTGATGGGGATTTTTTAAATGATGATACTTAGGATTGACACACTGGTGCCTCGAAAGACATGAGGATTTAAGTTATGAGATATTCAGCATTTAAAGATGTGAGATATTCAAATGTGAGATATTCAGCATTTAAAGATGTGAGATATTCAGCATTTAAAGATGTGAGATATTCAGCATTTAAAGATGTGAGATATTCAGCATTTAAAGATGTGAGATATTCAGCATTTAAAGATGTGAGATATTCAGCATTTAAAGATGTGAGATATTCAGCATTTAAAGATGTGAGATATTCAGCATTTGAAGATGTGAGATATTCAGCATTTGAAGATGTGAGACTTCTCAACAGGTGACTGACTAACTGAATACATTGACTCTGATTATACAGTACCTTCGGAAAGTATTCTGACCCCTTGACTTTTCCACATTTTGTAATGTTACAGCCTTATTCTAAATTGTATTAAATTGTTTTTCTCCCTCATCAATCTACACACAATACCCCATAATGACATCACAATACCCCATAATGACATCACAATACCCCATAATGACATCACAATACCCCATAATGACATCACAATACCCCATAATGACGAAGCAAAAACGGGTTTTTAGACATTTTTGCAACTTTATAAAAACAATATATATATATATATATATATATATTAACATGAGTATTCAGACCCTTTACTTAGTACTTTGTTGAAGCACCTTTAACAGCAACTACAGCCTTGAGTCTTCTTGGGTATGACGCCACAAGCTTGGCACACCTGCATTGGCTGTTTCTCCCATTCTTCTCTGCAGATCCTCTCAAGCTCTGTCAGGTTGGATGGGGAGCGTTGCTGCACAGCTATTTTCAGGTCTCTCCAGAGTTGATCCATTGGGTTCAAGTCCGGGCTCTGGCTGGGCCACTCAAGGACATTCAGAGACTTGTCCTGAAGCCACTCCTGCGTTGTCTTGGCTGTGTGTTTAGGGTCATTGTCCTGTTGGAAGGTGAACCGTCACCCCAGTCTGAGGTCCTGAGCAGGTGTTCATCAAGGATCTCTGTACTTTGCTGCCACCATCATGCTTCACCGTAGGGATGGTGCCAGGTTTCCTATATACGTGACGCTTGGCATTCAGGCCAAATAGTTATATTTCATCAGACCAGAGAATCTTGTTCCTCATGGTCTGAGAGTCCTTTAATTGCCTTTTGGCAAACTCCAAGCTGGCTGTCATGTGCCTTTTTACTGAGGAGTGGCTTCTATCTGGCCACTCTACCATAAAGGCCTGATTGGTGGAGTGCTGCAGAGATGGTTGTCCTTCTGGAAGGTTCTCCCATCTCCACAGAGGAACTCTGGAGCTCTGTCAGAGTGACCATCGGGTTCTTGGTCACCTCCCTGACCAAGGCCCTTCTCCCCCGGTTGCTCAGTTTGGACCGGGCAGCCAGCTCTAGGAAGAGTCTTGGTGGTTCCAAACTTCTTCCATTTAAGAATGATGGAGGCCATTGTGTTCTTGGGGACCTTCAATGCTGCAGAAATGTTTTGGTACCCTTCCCCAGATCTGTGTCTCAACACAATCCTGTCTCAGAGCCCTACAGGCAATTCCTTCAACCTCATGGCTTGGTTTTTGTTCCAACATACACTGTCAACTGTGGGACCTTTCCAAATCATGTCCAATCAATTGAATTTACCACAGGTGGACTCCAATCAAGTTGTAGAAACATCTTAATGATAGTCAATGGAAACAGGATGCACCTGAGCTTAATTTCAAGTCTCATAGCAAAGGGTCGGAATATTAATGTAAATAAGGTATCTGTTTTTTATGCATTTGCAGAAATGTCTAAACCTGTTTCCGCTTTGTCATTATGGGATATTGTGATGTCATTCTGGGGTATTGTGATGTCATCCTGGGGTATTGTGATGTCATCCTGGGGTATTGTGATGTCATCCTGGGGTATTGTGATGTCATCAGGGGGTATTGTGATGTCATTAGGGGGTATTGTGTGTAGATTGATGAGGAAAATGTTTTATTTAATCCATTTTATAATAAGTCTGTAACGTAACAAAATGTAGAAAAAGTCAAGGTGTCTAAATACTTTCAGAATGCACTGTCATTTTAACGGATATTTGAGACGTATAACTTGATTTAAAGACATTGAAGAAAGCATATTCATTTCTGTGTCAATCAGCACTAGAAAACATGAACCTCCGAACTGAACTGTACAGTGCATATGAATGATCCATCTGTCTCATGACAACTGCAGCCCCTGAGTGAGAAGGTTAGAGGTCAAATCAATGTGTTCTCATGGTCTGTCCCATCTATCAGAGGAGCAGAGAGAACACACACACACACACACACACACACACACACACACACACACACAAATAGATGGAAAGTAAAACAGCATGCTATCAATGATCTTTCCCAGCCTTTTAGATAGGAATCATTGAACCACACATACCTCTCTTTCTTGCTGCCGAGCTTGTTTCCTGTATACTGGTCCCCAATATACAATCAGATTGAGTTGGCAGGAGAACGCATTCACACGGTTCCCCACAAAGAGGTCCTCCTGGTGAAGGTCATGGCATTTGGTCCTCCTCAACAAGGTGCGCTGGTTTTTCACATCAAACTGGAAAGAAAAGAAAATCACATTTCTAGCAAATCCCCAAAAAAGTAACACAAGGCATGAGCATTCACTGAGGAAAAATACAGACTTGTTTCATTCTTCAATTCTAGACATTATTGAGCCACAAGTTCTCAGAGGAATCTATCAAAATGGGGATATCTTGTAAACAACGAACATGCACTTTGTATGTTACATGTAAACGCCCTGACGTTGTCCCTTCAGCATCAGTGTTGCAACATGTAAACATCAACATCAAGTTGAAGGGACAACTACAGGGTGTTTACATGTATCTGGACGTGATACCCTGGTTTGTTCCCTGGACCCTGCTACATTGTCTACATTGACTAGCTAGTCAACTTCTTTCCCCAATTAGCTTCAGCCGGCTGGTGTGTGACCGTGGCACAGTTGGTTTGACCTTGGATAGCCTTGCACTGGAGCTAGTTAGGGATCGTCAATAAATTACACAATGTAAAATGTGACAATACTTTTTACGTTGCACATATTTTAGTTCTTAAATGTTTTAAATAATTGTATATTAATTGCTACTATTTATAGTTGGTTTTGAAGTCATTGAAATTTGGAACTATTGACATGTAAAAAAAATATTGTCCCCCTGTACATTTCGTAATTTACTGATGGTCCCTAACTATCCCCAAAGCGATACTGAATGTCAAACCAAATTGATCATGGGCATTACGATCTGGTCGCTTGCAGCTGTGCTCAGAATTGATGATTACTTGGGTGTCGACTGTAGGCAAGATTGAAACAAACCCAAGCCAAGGAAAACTGTTAAAAGGTACCCTTCCTTTTCCTAATAATCTTGCAAATCAAAATGTTGGATGAGACTGAAAATGATCCTATTTACAGTTTATAGTACATTTTGACATTAGAACAAATGTGACTAATGTCAATGTCACAGGCCGTATTCCACTAGAGGAGGTTTTCCTTCAGTTACTCTTTAAAGTAACTTCAGAGTACACTTTGCACAGTTTATAAATCCTACAGGACTGAAGCTCAGACAATATTTAGAGGACAATATGTAGTTGAGATTTAAAAAAGGGCAAGTAGAAAAGGCAAAAAGACACTTTTGGTGCTCACAATCTTCAAAACATCCTCTGGTATCAGTATCCTCCCCACATTCAGCCCCTGGCCTGCCTACTCCCATGGGTCATGTGATTATCTTGCCTAACGCTTACCATCTCCACAGAGCCATCTTTCCGGTAGAACAGCAGCTGATAGCGGCTCAGGAGAGCAACACTTGAGTCATATCACTCTGCCAGGAAGGAAAACAGCTCCTCCTGAGGGAAACGGAGGGATGTAAGACAGTGATCAAACACAGGTTAAGGATGCAGGGTACAAGGGTTTAGGGTACAGGACACTAACATAGGTGAACAGTTTACGGTACAACTGTGCAGGAGGACACTGAACTGACCTTATAGACAGGGCCTAAAACGAACACCTGTCAAATGCGGGTAGATTTTGGAATTGGTGGGTAAGATGTCTATTTCACCAACCACGTTGTGGGTGGTCAGGGCTCCACGGTGCGAGCATTTCACTCGCATTTGTGAATAAAAAGTTAAGTATGATGACATTTATAGTAAAATAACTGCTACAGTATTTCTGTTTTGTTTCATAGCTGGTAAATTAAATCGCACAAAGTCAAAGAACTATCAATCCTATAGCCTATCCTGCTTCGCACTGCAACACTGCCTGGCTGGGGGTTGTACGCACCTGAAGAGCTGAGTGAAACATTCATTTTTAGAAGTGCTGTGTACAGGCATAAAAAAAGTTGGTCTAATTTACTTGAAATAAAACTTTGTCCTTGTGTTTCTTGGCTATTAACAAATGTTTTGTTCACAAGGTTGTTTTGAGTTTCACCTGTTAGGGAAGACAATGCGGCTACTAGTCAGACTCGAGTCGCGTTACCTTCTTCTGTGGTATATGGGCGATCGCCACCTACTGTGCGGGATAGAAACAGGATTCCCAAAAATGGAACAAAATACCCCCCAAAAATAACCAAGCAAAAAAAATCATGTTTTGTATTTATTTATTTTTTAAATCAAACTGAAGACCACTCCTGGTCACTCTGACAGACTCTACTTTTCCCAGCGCATACTTCATCATTCGACACCTCAAAACGGGTCTCCCACATATGCATATTTACTTAAACTAATCCCAACAAGTGATTCATTATCATTCATACAAGAATCCTTCCACATACACACACAATTTCCTTTGCGTTTCAGTTTTCGATGCTACTGTTGTCCATTCAGAACATTCGTCTTCACCAACTTTACTTGACGCGTTGCTTGATTTGAACTCATCATCCACTTCTGCCATCTTTCAGGCGTATCGGTCCGAAGAGTCGCGTTACCACGGTAACCCTTAAAAAGGGGATGTTGAAAATGTTTTGTCTCGACTGTGATCTTTTGGTTAAATGACTCCACATTGGTCGGGAGGACCAAAACGTTAATTTTAAGGCCATGCTTATAGATCATTACATCTGTTAGCCTGAAGAATTACAAATGAAGGCCTATCACGACAATGTTCAATTATTCAAGATGGTCCAATATAAAGTACGTGTCTTTCATACATTCAGTGCTTAGACATCATTGTTAGTCTTGCTTTTGACTTGAGAGGACAAATAGAGTTGGGGAGGCTATTTTTACCCTGACGTCGTCAGCATGGTGGCGACAGAGCTCAGCTGACAACAACAAAAAAATCCCTCTTTACAAACACAGTCTGGAAGCCATCATCTCCATCACTATACACCAAAGTTATATCAACCCTTGCATTTGGAAAGCTGCTAAGCTATGACATTTGAAGGTTGAATAGGAAGAGCAGGTAATATCTAGTGATGGGGGAAGTTGATACAGTATATATCATTTGTGACAATATATCAATTGTTTGACATCAAGTATTGATTGGCTCTCTGAAAACGTAGTTAAGATGAGCTAGTGCTGGTCGGCTGTAACTCTGCCAAAGCTCTGATTTTTCTCACTCTGCCTTGTTCTCCATCTTGTTTTTAGCTGCTGAGATAAACAAGTTTTCATCACTTATTTCCATGACTGATCAAGCTTTGCTTTCTCGTGACTCTCTTGTCCCTCTGCAGCAGACATGATGAACAATATGTTTGGAACATCAGATCGCTTTCAAACATTAGATAGATCAAGAATCCTACCTCGGGACTCCCGGGTAGACGCAGCGGCCTAAGGCACTGCATCGCAGTGCTAGAGGCATCACTACAGACCGGGTTCGATCCCAGGCTGTATCACAACCGGCCGTGATCGGGAGTCCCATAGGGCGGCACACAGTTGGCCCAGTGTCGTCTGGGATAGGGGAGGGTTTGGCCGGGGGGGCTTTACTTGGTTCATCGCGCTCTAGCGACTCCTTGTGGCGGGCCGGGTACCTGCAGGCTGACCTCAGTCGTCAGTTGAACAGTGTTTCCTCCGACATTGGTGCGGCTGGCTTCCTGGTTAAGCGGGCGGGTGTTAAGAAGCACGGTTTCGGAGAACACATGACTCGACCTTCACCTACCGAGACGTTGGGCGGTTGCAGCGATGAGACAAGATTTGAAATTGGGGAGAGAATTTTTTTTTTTTAATACATTTTTCTTTAAAAATCTGTGCCTCACACAGGGGAGCATTTATCCTTGGGTTTACTATGGCAGTGGGAGACAAATTAAGATTATGGCAGAGGGAGACAAATTAAGATTATGGCAGAGGGAGACAAATTAAGATTATGGCAGAGGGAGTAAAAATAAGGCAGAAGTCACAGGACCGGATTTGATTTTAAAAAATGGCCCATTGTTGGGATCATAAATAAGAGATGCTAGTGTAGTGAATGTAATCTGCTTTATGGCCCAGAGGTTACACAGTTCAAGGCATTCAATTAAAATTTGTAATTTCATTCTGATTGGGTCAAAGTACCTGCTAACATAACACTGAAGATAGCCTTTGTGTTCAAAACAGTGTATCATCACTGACTAATCAGAACTAGAGCTGTTCAATTGACAGGATCAATGACTCCCAGCGACTTTACAGAATGTATGGTTTTGTAGGGCTGTGTGTCTTCTCCAAACTGAATCACTAAACTAAAACTAACAGCTGTGCTAGCCAGGCCAAGTTGTGATCGCTAGATCCATGTGGTCTCCAGCCAAGCAGAACAGAGCAGGACCTTCATTTCAGTCAGGTCTGGGAAGAGAAAGACCATCTCAGACAACTGCTGTCTCACAGTACTATCAATGGAAACATCTGTTGCTGCCTGCACTAAACTAAAGCAGATCAATATTCCTCACATAAAGAATCACGTACAGCTATAGGCAAGAAGAAATCGTTACACAGTCAGTAATACAAAAATGCTGCTTATACCATGACAGTGGAGCAAATAAACTTGTTTTAGAAAATTATATTGGTCTGAGGTCACAAGGCGCCTCAAAGTAGAAGTTCTGACCTAAATATGGGGTGCCTCAGTCCTATTCATTATGAACTAAAATGCCGACTTGATCGCAGCTCAGTACTCCTACACTTTGTGAATATGGGCCAGCTCAGTACTCCTACACTTTGTGAATATGGGCCACTGTGAACATATTCATTAGTGTGTCAATGTGCTTCTGAGCTAGTCTACGATCACGCTGGCATACACCCTCTCGTACTCCCCGTTCACCCACGACGTCGTGGCCACGCACGACTCCAACACCATCATCAAGTTTCCTGACGGCACGACGGTGGTAGGCCTGATCACCGACGGCGATGAGACAGCCTATAGGGAGGCAGGAGACATGGCGTGTGGTGCCAGGACAACCTCTCCCTCAACATCAGTATGACCAAGGAGTAGACTACAGGAAATGTGGAGCGCACACCCCCATCCACATCCACATTGTAGTGGAGAGCTTCCCTTTCCTTGGCGACGCTAAGGACTTAACATGGTCCACACCACCGCACAGTCGTGAAGAGAGCACAACAGTGCCTCTTCGCCCCATTTGGCATGGGCCCTCAGATCCTAGTTTCTACAGCTGCCCCATTGAGAGAATCTTGTCTGGCTGCATCAACACCTGGTACTGTTACCACCCTTGATCGCAAAGAGGGTGGTGCCGTGCGGAAGGCCCAGTAAATCATTGGGGCCGAGCTCCCTGTCATCCATGATCTCTATATCAGGCACAGTCCTCCACAAAGAATGTAAAGGGGCACTGCGCCACCTTGTGGACTGGCTGCGCCACTACATAAAAAAGAAAAGGGAACTGTGTCAAGAACTGCAACGTTGCTGGGTTTCATTCTCAAGTTTCCTGTGTGTATCAAAAAAATGGTCCACCATCCAAAGGACATCCAGGCAACTTGAAACCTGTGGGAAGCAGTGGAGTCAACATGGGCCACTATCCTTGTGGAACGCTTTCAACTTTTTGTTTCTACACCCGCATTGTTTGCTGTTTGGCGTTTTAGGTTTCTGTACAGCACTTTGTGACATCAGCTGATGTCAGAAGGGCTTTATAAATACATTTGATTTATTGATTGAACACCTTGTAGGAGTCCATCCCCTTGACAAATGGAGGCTGATCTGAGGGCAACTCAATATTCTGAAGGTGCTCTTAATGTTTTGTCCACGCACACACATCACACACAAAGCGACGCCACACACACACGGGCGTCAGGCAGCCTAGTGGTTAGAGCATTGGGCCAGTAACCGAAAGGTCATCAGTTTAAAAAAAAACACATCCAATTCACACATGCATATAATACACACTGATGACGAGTCACTTTACCCTGCCTTCATGTACATATCTACCTCAAATACCTTATAATTCACTGTATCACAATTCCTGTGGGTCAGAAGTTTACATACACCAAGTTGATTGTGCCTTTAAACAGCTTGGAAAAATCCAGAAAATGATGCCATGGCTTTAGAAGCTTCTGATAGGCTAATTGACATCATTTGAGTCAATTGGAGGTGTACCTGTGGATGTATTTCAAGGCCTCATCTTCAAACTCAGCCAAGAAAAAAAAAAATTGTACACCTCCACAAGTTTAGTTAGGCAACGCTCCCAAATACTAATTGAGTGTATGTAAACTTCTGACCCACTGGGAATGTGATGAAAGAAATAAAATCTGAAGTAAATACTTTTCTCTAGTATTATTCTGACATTTCACATTCTTAAAATAAAGTAGTGATCCTAACTGACCTAAGACAGGGAATTTTTACCAGGATTAAATGTCAGGAATTGTGGAAAAACTGCGTTGAAATGTATTTGGCTAAGGTGTATGTAAACTTCCAACTTATACCTCAGCACATTGATCTGGTACTGGCACTCCCTGTATAAAACTCAATTTCTGTGTAATTTAGTAATGTCTTATTATTTGCATTGTTGGGAAGAGCTCGTTAGTAAGGATTTCACACTAAACACACCTGTTGTATTTGATACAGTCAGTGCGTTATCACACAGAGTTGGTTAACTGATTGCTTGACAGGCAAGCCTAATTTTAAATCAATTTATCTCAAACTGTGTCATACTTACTGTACTGATCTCCTAGTTGGACGTGGAAGGATGAGGCCAGCCATGGAAAATAATATGAAAGACAAAATTCCATGGTAACAGAATGATGCGGAGACTCGGATGTTTCACTTTAAAATGTATGTTAAAAAGTCATCCTTGTGAACAGAGTTGAATGGTTGATTTAACTCTGCAATCATTATTTTTTTGTTTGTTCACTTTAAAATGTATGCCAATCTGTCATCTGCATCATTTTGTTAACATGGAATTGCCCTGAAACCATCCTCTCCCCACAGATGCCTTCGTGGCAGTTATAGAGGATGAATATTGTGCGACGTTTGTTAGAGATAAACAAATCTAATTAATAGAACAAACATGTTTCCACTCTATTTCCATTTCTGACCGTTACACATCCTGGACAAAGCATTGTGGGGAAATTACGCCATCTTCCGGTAGGAGAACCAATGATATTAAGGTAGCATGCAATTTAGTCTAAATGTAGCTAGACAACTATGTCAACTGACTAAACTACTTTTCTAGTTTTGTTGGATGTCACAATTAACAACCACACGAGTAAATGTCTGTCTACGTTAGCAGTTCACATCGCTAACAGTTCACTGATACCCATCTAATTAGCTACCTAAATAAAAAGCTCATCGTAAAACATTTCAAACAGTTTTAGCAAGTAATTTTGTATTACCTACATTAATAAAATAATGAAGATAAAGCACCGCTAGCGCTAGGTTATCATTCATTTAAAGAAAAGCTAACGTTAGCTAGGTAAGCGTCGTTTAACAACAACCGTTATCACCATAGCAACATGAGCACGACTATTTTAAACACGGGCAAAAGGGGACTTTATAGCTAGCAACAAATAGATACATTTGTATAACGTTACGTTTTTTAAGTTATCAAAATGTATTTCCACAGAATTAACAACTGATACATAAAAAGAAAACGCTAAAATATTTCAGATGTTGTTCCTGGGAGTACAACCATGACGACCCTGTTGTCGACGAAGATGATGGATATACTGACAAGATACATCTATCTCCGCACTAAACAATGGAAGTCCACATAGGCAACATGGCGGGCAATCTAATAAATGAATAGTCGATGAGGGTTGTTGACGTCACCCGCCTGTATTCAACGGATAGAGGTAATATGCTTACTAGCCTCATGTCATGAATATGCATTGCCATCTCGAAAGAACCAATATACTTTTTTTTTCTTCAAATCAGTACACTCTCGTTACAACTTAAGCATTACGAACCTTCTATTAGATCAATTAAACTTCACGTAGCAAATGAGCCATTAATTGTTTTGTTGTTGACCAAATTCGATACTTTCTCATTTACCTCCATACAAAAACTCCTTGCCTGGTAGGCGCAACAACGAAAAACCGCCGCCTGCTGGACGGAGACATATTTTCCCCGGAGTTGGGCCTCTCTGTCTTCCTCTTCCTCTCTGGTCGTGACTAGACGGAGTACAGCTACAACCGGAAGTGTCTTTTTGTAGCTGGTTAATGCCGCGTTTCAAAGAACTGGGAACTCGGAAAAATACGAAGTCATGACGGTCAGTGATCTACAGGTCGGAGCTCAACACTTTTTCTGAAAGATGCTAACCAAATTCACATATCGATCAATGTGATACAATCCTTTTCCAAAGCGTCTGGTCTATATCTTAACATTAATACATGTGAACTCATAGCTGTCAAAGATTGTGTAACACCTTCATATTACGGTATTCCAGTAAAAGAAGAACTTACATATTTAGGCATAACCATTA
>NW_027259005.1:0-44105 GCF_045791955.1 Oncorhynchus clarkii lewisi | reverse complement strand
AATTTAGGGAAATGTGGCATTATATTACACATTAATGGGAAAACAATACAGGCAATGGCTGCTGTTAACAGTAGCCCTCATACAACACTTCAACCCAGGGTTCAATGTGATCCACCAGTCAGCCATTATGCTAATGTCTCTGACCTGAGTCTTTACATTTAGATGATGGTACATGAAGGTTGTTCAGGTGGATTGAATCACAGTACAGTTGAGTTAGATGATATGATTGACAGTTGACAGTTCAGTTGGCATTAGTCTTTGATCCTTGTCTTGATTGACTCTGGTTAGGATTGGCCATCCGGTGGGTAACTTGGTATGAATATATGTATGTATGTATATACACTACTGTTCAAAAGTTCGGGGTCAATTAGAAATGTCCTTGTTTTTGAAATAAAAGCAATTTTTTGTCCATTAAAATAACATCTAATTGGTAAGAAATACAGTGTAGACATTGTAAATGACCATTGTAGCTGGAAACAGCTGTTTTTTTGTGGAAAATCTACATAGGTGTCCCGAGACCCATTATCAGCAACCATCACTCCTGTGTTCCAATTTCACGTTGTGTTAGCTAATCCAAGTTTATAATTTTAAAAGGCTAATTGATCATTAGAAAACCCTTTTGCAATTATGTTAGCACAGCTGAAAACTGTTGTGCTGATTAAAGAAGCCTAAAACTGGCCTTCTTTAGACTAGTTGAGTATCTGGAGCATAAGCATTTGTGGGTTTGATTACAGGCTCAAAATGGCAAGAAACAAATATCTTTCTTCTGAAACACGTCAGTGTATTCTTGTTATGAGAAATAAGGCTGTTCCATGCGAGAAATTGCCAAGAAACTGAAGATCTTGAACAACGCTGTGTACTACTCCCTTCACAGAAGAGCGCAAACTGGCCCTAACCAGAATAGAAAGAGGAGTGGGAAGCCCCAGTGCACAACTGAGCAAGAGGACAAGTACATTAGAGTGTCTAGTTTGAGAAACAGATGCCTCACAAGTCAACTGGCTGCTTCATTAAATAGTACCCGCAAAACACCAGTCTCAACATCAACAGTGAAGAGACAACTCTGGGATGCTGGCCTATGTTTATTACAATGTTTACTACAACAACAGGAGCAGGCAAATGACAGATCAGGGCAAGCAGGGGTCCATAATCCAGAGTAGGGGCAAAGGTAGGAGGACGGCAGGCAGGCTCAGGGTCAGGTCAGGCAGAGTGGTCAGGCAGGTGGGCTCAGAGACAGGACAGGCAAGGGTCAAACCAGGAGGGTGAGAAAAAGAGAGACTGGGGAAATGCTGGTTGACAAAACGCTGCTTGACAAACAAGACAAACTGGCAACAGACAAACAGAGAACACAGGTATAAATACACAGGGGAAAATGGGAAGATGGGCGACACCTGGAGGGGGGTGGAGACAATCACAAAGACAGGTGAAACAGATCAGGGTGTGACAGAAACGTATTCAATTCCCATCGTCTTCTTAAAAATCTTAATTCAAACTGTCTGAAAATCAGTTGGCATTTGAAAACCATTTGATTGTATGAGAGAAACAGTCTGCAAAAAACATGATGGTTTTCACAAGGCTCTCTCAAAAACACCAATATTCAGATTGGAGAACCAGAGTTCGGAGTACTTTCATTGTGTTTTAAAACACCAATATTCAGATAGGCGAACCAGAGTTCGGAGTACTTTCATTGTGTTTTAAAACATCAAAATTCAGATAGGAGAACCAGAGTTCGGAGTACTTTCATTGTGTTTTAAAACACCAATATTCAGATTGGAGAACCAGAGTTCGGAGTACTTTCATTGATTTTTAAAACACCAATATTCAGATTGGAGAACCAGAGTCCGGAATACTTTCATTGTGTTCTAAAACACCAATATTCAGATTGGAGAACCAGAGTTCGGAGTACTTTAATTTGTGTTTTGAAAGACATCCAGTGTATTATAACACTTCCATCAGGTTTACATTCAAACACCATCCAAACACCAGATCTCAGTTTAGGAGCACTACTTCTCATGGCTTTACTACACAATGATGGTGTTTTGAGTCTAAGTATTTATTCTTCTTATCCTCCATTATAAACGAAGTCAGGGAGAATAGTCCAGGAAAAGAAGAGCTACGTTCACCCCTGACCTCCACGCTCCCATCCCATAGTACATAAAGAGAGCTCCAGATCGACGGGAGCAGCACAGATGGAACCAAAACAATCCACAGCTAGTTCGGAAATCAAGCTCTCTGCCTGTCTCTTAAAGGAAGGAAAATAATATATCTGATAGTGGAAGTCTTGGAGAGAGCGGCGAGGGGTTGTTTAGGTTGACAGGATGGGCAAGGCTATTTGCAGGCACAACAGGCATGACGCGGGAGATGTGTTTATGAATGTTTCAAGATGTGGTGGAGGAGAAAAGTAAGGGTCTCATTGGAGAGAGAGAGAGAGAGAGAGATGCCTGGTTACCTTGCTTCTTGTTTGTCAGACACAATGGAAACACTCGGGTAATTTACTGTGCCTTGCGAAAGTATTCGGCCCCCTTGAACTTTGCGACCTTTTGCCACATTTCAGGCTTCAAACATAAAGATATAAAACTGTATTTTTTTGTGAAGAATCAACAACAAGTGGGACACAATCATGAAGTGGAACGACATTTATTGGATATTTCAAACTTTTTTAACAAATCAAAAACTGAAAAATTGGGCGTGCAAAATTATTCAGCCCCCTTAAGTTAATACTTTGTAGCGCCAACTTTTGCTGCGATTACAGCTGTAAGTCGCTTGGGGTATGTCTCTATCAGTTTTGCACATCGAGAGACTGACATTTTTTCCCATTCCTCCTTGCAAAATAGCTCGAGCTCAGTGAGGTTGGATGGAGAGCATTTGTGAACAGCAGTTTTCAGTTCTTTCCACAGATTCTCGATTGGATTCAGGTCTGGACTTTGACTTGGCCATTCTAACACCTGGATATGTTTATTTTTGAACCATTCCATTGTAGATTTTGCTTTATGTTTTGGATCATTGTCTTGTTGGAAGACAAATCTCCATCCCAGTCTCAGGTCTTTTGCAGACTCCATCAGGTTTTCTTCCAGAATGGTCCTGTATTTGGCTCCATCCATCTTCCCATCAATTTTAACCATCTTCCCTGTCCCTGCTGAAGAAGAAAGCCATTTCTTAAAGATATCCATAAAAAGGGTTGGTTAAAGTTTGCCACAAGCCACCTGGGAGACACACCAAACGTGGAAGAAGGTGCTCTGGTCAGATGAAACCAAAATTGAACTTTTTGGCAACAATGCAAAACGTTATGTTTGGCGTAAAAGCAACACACCATCCCCACTGTCAAACATGGTGGTGGCAGCATCATGGTTTGGGCCTGCTTTTCTTCAGCAGGGACAGGGAAGATGGTTAAAATTGATGGGAAGATGGATGGAGCCAAATACAGGACCATTCTGGAAGAAAACCTGATGGAGTCTGCAAAAGACCTGAGACTGGGATGGAGATTTGTCTTCCAACAAGACAATGATCCAAAACATAAAGCAAAATCTACAATGGAATGGTTCAAAAATAAACATATCCAGGTGTTAGAATGGCCAAGTCAAAGTCCAGACCTGAATCCAATCGAGAATCTGTGGAAAGAACTGAAAACTGCTGTTCACAAATGCTCTCCATCCAACCTCACTGAGCTCGAGCTGTTTTGCAAGGAGGAATGGGAAAAAATGTCAGTCTCTCGATGTGCAAAACTGATAGAGACATACCCCAAGCGACTTACAGCTGTAATCGCAGCAAAAGGTGGCGCTACAAAGTATTAACTTAAGGGGGCTGAATAATTTTGCACGCCCTATTTTTCAGTTTTTGATTTGTTAAAAAAGTTTGAAATATCCAATAAATGTCGTTCCACTTCATGATTGTGTCCCACTTGTTGTTGATTCTTCACAAAAAAATACAGTTTTATATCTTTATGTTTGAAGCCTGAAATGTGGCAAAAGGTCGCAAAGTTCAAGGGAGCCGAATACTTTCGCAAGGCACTGTAGGTTGTCCACTAGGTGAGCCACAATGAGAAACTATATCAGGGATGGGGGCCACAAAAAAACCATGAACTCATCATGAGGGGCTGCAGTGGCTCGTGGGTCTGCGTACCCACATCCATACCCCCCAGGGCCAGACTACCGCAGACTACCTACCCCATTTCATGCAATTCTACTCATTTTCTCATGGAGCGGAGAGAAACATTTGCAGTTTTACAGCTCATTTCCTGCAATTCTACACATTTTGCCAGAGGGTGGAGGCAAATGTTTGCCATTTTTATGATAATTGATGCTCAATGGACTCCATGCCGGCCGGTAATTCGACCATGCTTACAAGTTTAGATAGTTGGCCCTCAGACTAATTTACCAATCCAAAAAACATTTGCTGACGTGGGCTAATTGAATGACTGTGAATGCACAACCTAATTTCAAAATTGCTCCTTGTGCGTTCCATTATTCTAACTCTCAACGGTAAGTGGAGACCCTGACTGTATCCACGGTATATTATTACACTGTATATTACTTAAATTGGTCCGCAGGCCTACTAAAGGGGGGCCGTGGGCCACATGCGGCTAGATGTCCGTCCCTGCTCTATATACATCCTCTATAGACCAGTCCTCCTACTTCAAAGGAGCACTTTATCAGAGGAACATAAACGGTTGAAACATTTAATACTGTAGCAAGATCAAGGCTGTGGGGTTTCCACATCACCAAGTTCAATGACAAAACAGGCACCAGTCGCACAACTAGAACACAAAGGGGATGTTTATTAGGGATTTTCATACACTGGGGAAGAGGGGGAGATGCACCAATCACCTCACAGTCCGCAAGCCGTTCTCCTTGTTCGGTCCATTTTCCAGGGGTAATCCTCACACTCAGGTCCTCAGCCAATCCAGTACACAAGGGGGTTACTCCAACAGTTCCGGTCACAACATGTAATCACACATCTCTTGCTCTGCCACTTTGTGCAGGCTGCTTCCTCCTTTATTCCCAAGCACTCCCTGGCTCAATGACCCACAGCCTTTCCTCGTTGGGGCAGGAAGTCCATATAAGGCTTGGGGGTGGAGCCAGCTACCTGCAAGATATCCGTTCCTCAATTACCACTCCCCTCACCTCTCCCTGCTGTCTGCCACAACGCATTCAATTGAAACACCCCACACGGTTTGCTACAGCTCAAACAGTGCAATCATGTGTGAACTGCTCTGTGTTATCAACAGATCCATTAAGCAGTGCCAGACTATCACATTTGGGGTCCCTGGGCACCTACCTCCAGGCTGCCCCCCAACCCCAATATATATATATATATATATATAAAATCTATAAAACAATATTTATTTTGAAAAGCATCTAACATCCTAAACACATTTTACCATGGGGCAGAGAAAAATGAACAGTGTGAGGCTGAGAGAACATTCTTCACTTCTAAAGCTAATTTCCTGCAATTCTACACATTTTGCCATTGCTTATGACTTGTTTATTTGCCATCATATTTACCCCTAATATTTACAATTTGATGGAGATACGAGGGTCTTCATGGCAGGGAACCTCGACATCCAGCCCATCCAGACCATCATACCCCCATCAAGTTGTAAATATTAGGGGTAAATATATATGCTGTTTGATTTCTGGATCTAATTGTAGACTATGAAATGTGCTTTGTGCATATAATTGCATGTACTGTAATGTAATTTGATATGATTTATATTTATATATTGATAATGTGTTTCTTTTGTTCCTTTTGTTTCCATAAAAGCCCATCTAAGCTTTGGTGTTGAATGGCTTCTCTCGCTACAGAGTGTGGAGCGGTGGCTTCTCTCCCTACAGAGTGGAGCGGTGGCTTCTCTCCCTACAGAGTGGAGCGGTGGCTTCTCTCTCTACAGAGTGGAGCGGTGGCTTCTCTCTCTACAGAGTGGAGCGGTGGCTTCTCTCTCTACAGAGTGGATCGGTGGCTTCTCTCTCTACAGAGTGGAGCGGTGGCTTCTCTCCCTACAGAGTGGAGCGGTGGCTTCTCTCTACAGAGTGGATCGGTGGCTTCTCTCCCTACAGAGTGGAGTGGGGGCTTCTCTCCCTACAGAGTGGAGCGGTGGCTTCTCTCTCTACAGAGTGGAGCGGTGGCTTCTCTCTCTACAGAGTGGAGCGGTGGCTTCTCTCTACAGAGTGTGGAGCGGTGGCTTCTCTCCCTACAGAGTGGAGCGGTGGCTTCTCTCTACAGAGTGGATCGGTGGCTTCTCTCCCTACAGAGTGGAGTGGGGGCTTCTCTCCCTACAGAGTGGAGCGGTGGCTTCTCTCCCTACAGAGTGGAGCGGTGGCTTCTCTCTCTACAGAGTGGAGCGGTGGCTTCTCTCTACAGAGTGTGGAGCGGTGGCTTCTCTCCCTAAAGAGTGGAGCGGTGGCTTCTCTCTCTACAGAGTGGAGCGGTGGCTTCTCTCTCTACAGAGTGGAGTGGGGGCTTCTCTCCCTACAGAGTGGAGCGGTGGCTTCTCTCTCTACAGAGTGGATCAGTGGCTTCTCTCTACAGAGTGGAGTGGGGGCTTCTCTCTCTACAGAGTGGATCAGTGGCTTCTCTCTACAGAGTGGAGCGGTGGCTTCTCTCTCTACAGAGTGGAGTGGGGGCTTCTCTCTCTACAGAGTGGATCAGTGGCTTCTCTCTACAGAGTGGATCGGTGGCTTCTCTCTCTACAGAGTGGATCAGTGGCTTCTCTCTACAGAGTGGATCAGTGGCTTCTCTCTACAGAGTGGATCAGTGGCTTCTCTCTACAGAGTGGATCGGTGGCTTCTCTCTCTACAGAGTGGAGCGGTGGCTTCTCTCTCTACAGAGTGGAGCGGTGGCTTCTCTCTCTACAGAGTGGATCAGTGGCTTCTCTCTACAGAGTGGATCGGTGGCTTCTCTCTCTACAGAGTGGATCAGTGGCTTCTCTCTACAGAGTGGATCAGTGGCTTCTCTCTACAGAGTGGATCAGTGGCTTCTCTCTACAGAGTGGATCGGTGGCTTCTCTCTCTACAGAGTGGAGCGGTGGCTTCTCTCTACAGAGTGGATCGGTGGCTTCTCTCTCTACAGAGTGGAGCGGTGGCTTCTCTCTCTACAGAGTGGATCAGTGGCTTCTCTCTACAGAGTGGATCGGTGGCTTCTCTCTCTACAGAGTGGAGCGGTGGCTTCTCTCTCTACAGAGTGGATCAGTGGCTTCTCTCTACAGAGTGGATCGGTGGCTTCTCTCTCTACAGAGTGGAGCGGTGGCTTCTCTCTCTACAGAGTGGATCGGTGGCTTCTCTCTCTACAGAGTGGATCGGTGGCTTCTCTCTACAGAGTGGATCGGTGGCTTCTCTCTCTACAGAGTGGATTGGTGGCTTCTCCCTACAGAGTGGAGCGGTGGCTTCTCTCTCTACAGAGTGGAGCGGTGGCTTCTCTCTACAGAGTGGATCGGTGGCTTCTCTCTCTACAGAGTGGATTGGTGGCTTCTCCCTACAGAGTGGAGCGGTGGCTTCTCTCTCTACAAAGTGGAGCGCTGGCTTCTCTCTACAGACTGGAGCGGTGGCTTCTCTCTCTACAAAGTGGAGCGCTGGCTTCTCTCTACAGAGTGGAGCGCTGGCTTCTCTCTACAAAGTGGAGTGATGGCTTCTCTCTACAGAGTGTGGTGATGGCTTCTCTCTACAGAGTGTGGAGTGATGGCTTCTCTCTACAAGGTGGAGCGCTGGCTTCTCTCTACAAAGTGGAGTGATGGCTTCTCTCTACAGAGTGTGGAGTGATGGCTTCTCTCTACAAAGTGGAGCACTGGCTTCTCTCTACAGAGTGTGGATTGGTGGCTTCTCTCTCTACAGAGTGGATCGGTGGCTTCTCTCTACAGAGTGAATCGGTGGCTTCTCTCTCTACAGAGTAGATTGGTGGCTTCTCCCTACAGAGTGGATTGGTTGCTTCTCTCTCTACAGAGTGGAGCGGTGGCTTCTCTCTCTACAGAGTGGATTGGTGGCTTCTCTCTACAGAGTGGAGCGGTGGCTTCTCTCTCTACAAAGTGGTGCGCTGGCTTCTCTCTACAGAGTGGAGCGCTGGCTTCTCTCTACAAAGTGGAGTGATGAATTCTCTCTACAGAGTGTGGAGTGATGGCTTCTCTCTACAAAGTGGAGCACTGGCTTCTCTCTACAGAGTGTGGAGTGATGGCTTCTCTCTACAAGGTGGAGCGCTGGCTTCTCTCTACAGATTGTGCAGCAGTGGCTTCTCTCCCTACAGAGTGGAGCGGTGGCTTCTCTCCCTACAGAGTGGAGCGGTGGCTTCTCTCCCTACAGAGTGGAGCGGTGGCTTCTCTCCCTACAGAGTGATGCGGTGGCTTCTCTCTCTACAGAGTGGAGGGTGGCCTGTCTCCACAGAGTGTGGAGTGGCATCTTTCACATCAGAGTGTGGAGCGGTGGCTTCTCTCTACCGAGTGTGGAGTGGTGGCTTCTCTCTCTACCAAGTGTGGAGCGATGGCTTCACTCCCAACAGAGCTGAGCGGTGGCTTCTCTCTCTACATAGTTGAGCATTGGCTTCTCTCTACAGAGTGTGGAGAGGTGGCTTCTCTCTACCGAGTGTGGAGCGGGGGCTTCTCTCTACCAAGTGTGGAGCAGTGGCTTCTATCTCTACCAAGTGTGGAGCAGTGGCTTCAATCTCTACCGAGTGTGGAGCGGTGGCTTCTATCTCTACCGAGTGTGGAGCAGTGGCTTCAATCTCTTCAGAGTGTGGAGCGATGGCTTCTATCTCTACCGAGTGTGGAGCGGTGGCTTCTATCTCTACCGAGTGTGGAGCGGTGGCTTCTATCTCTACCGTGTGTGGAGCGGTGGCTTCTATCTCTACCGAGTGTGGAGCGGTGGCTTCTATCTCTACCGTGTGTGGAGCGGTGGCTTCTATCTCTGCCGAGTGTGGAGCGGTGGCTTCTCATTACAGAGAATGGAGCGGTGGCTTTTCTCTCTACAGTGTGTGGAGTGGTAGCTTCTCTCAACAGAGTGTGGAGTGGGGGCTTCTCTCTGCAGTGTGTGGAGTGGTAGCTTCTCTCTACAGTGTGTGGAGTGGGGGCTTCTCTCTACAGTGTGTGGAGTGGTGGCATCTCTCTCTACAGAGTGGATTGGTGGCTTCTCTCTCTACAGAGTGGATCGGTGGCTTCTCTCTACAGAGTGGATCGGTGGCTTCTCTCTCTACAGAGTGGATTGGTGGCTTCTCTCTACAGAGTGGAGCGGTGGCTTCTCTCTCTACAAAGTGGTGCGCTGGCTTCTCTCTACAGAGTGGAGCGCTGGCTTCTCTCTACAAAGTGGAGTGATGAATTCTCTCTACAGAGTGTGGAGTGATGGCTTCTCTCTACAAAGTGGAGCACTGGCTTCTCTCTACAGAGTGTGGAGTGATGGCTTCTCTCTACAAGGTGGAGCGCTGGCTTCTCTCTACAGATTGTGCAGCAGTGGCTTCTCTCCCTACAGAGTGGAGCGGTGGCTTCTCTCCCTACAGAGTGGAGCGGTGGCTTCTCTCCCTACAGAGTGGAGCGGTGGCTTCTCTCCCTACAGAGTGGAGCGGTGGCTTCTCTCTCTACAGATTGGAGGGGGGCCTGTCTTCACAGAGTGTGGAGTGGCATCTTTCACTTCAGAGTGTGTAGCGGTGGCTTCTCTCTACCGAGTATGGAGCGGTGGCTTCTCTCTCTACCAAGTGTGGAGCGGTGGCTTCACTCCCAACAGAGCTGAGCGGTGGCTTCTCTCTCTACATAGTTGAGCGTTGGCTTCTCTCTACCGAGTGTGGAGAGGTGGCTACTCTCTATCGAGTGTGGAGCGGGGGCTTCTCTCTACCGAGTGTGGAGCGGTGGCTTCTATCTCTACCAAGTGTGGAGCAGTGGCTTCAATCTCTACCGAGTGTGGAGCGGTGGCTTCTATCTCTACCGAGTGTGAAGCAGTGGCTTCAATCTCTTCAGAGTGTGGAGCGGTGGCTTCTATCTCTACCGAGTGTGGAGCGGTGGCTTCTATCTCTACCGAGTGTGGAGCGGTGGCTTCTATCTCTACCGAGTGTGGAGCGGTGGCTTCTATCTCTACCGTGTGTGGAGCGGTGGCTTCTATCTCTACCGAGTGTGGAGTGGTGGCTTCTCATTACAGGGTGTGGAGTGTTGGCTTCTCTCTACAGAGTGTGGAGATGTGGCTTCTCTCTACAGACTGTGGAGCGGTGGCTTCTCACTACAGGGTGTGGAGTGGTGGCTTCTCACTACAGGGTGTGGAGTGTTGGCTTCTCTCTACAGAGTGTGGAGATGTGGCTTCTCTCCAAAGACTGTGGAGTGGTGGCATCTCTCTACAGGGTTTGGAGTGGTGGCTTCTCACTACAGGGTGTGGAGCGGTGGCTTCTCTCTACAGGTTGTGGAGTGGTGGCTTCTCTCTACTGTGTGTGGAGCGGTGGCTTCTCTCTACAGACTGTGGAGCGGTGGCTTCTCACTACAGGGTGTGGAGTGGTGGCTTCTCACTACAGGGTGTGGAGTGTTGGCTTTTATCTCTACCGTGTGTGGAGCGGTGGCTTCTATCTCTACCGAGTGTGGAGCGGTGGCTTCTCTCAACAGTGTGTGGAGCGGTGGCTTCTCTCTACAGTGTGTGGAGTGGTAGCTTCTCTCTACAGTGTGTGGAGTGGGGGCTTCTCTCTACAGTGTGTGGAGTGGTGGCTTCTATCTCTACCGAGTGTGGAGCGGTGGCTTCAATCTCTACCGAGTGTGGAGTGGTAGCTTCTCTCTACAGTGTGTGGAGTGGTGGCTTCTTCTACAGTGTGTGGAGTTGCGGCTTCTCTCTACAGTGTTTGGAGTGGTGGCATATGTGTACAGTTTGTGGAGCGGTGACTTCTCTCTCTACAGGGTTTGGAGCGGTTACTTCTCTCTCTACAAAGTGGAGCGGTGACTTCTCTCTCTACAGAGTGGAGCGGTGACTTCTCTCTCTACAGAGTGGAGCGATGACTTCTCTCTACAGAGTGTGGAGCGGTGACTTCTCTCTACAGAGTGTGGAGCGGTGACTTCTTTCTCTACAGAGTGTGGAGCGGTGACTTCTCTCTACACAATGTGGAGCGGTGACTTCTCTCTACAGAGTGTGGAGCGGTGACTTCTCTCTACAGAGTGTGGAGCGGTGACTTCTCTCTACAGAGTGTGGAGCGGTGACTTCTCTCTACAGAGTGTGGAGCGGTGACTTCTCTCCACAGAGTGTGGAGCGGTGACTTCTCTCTGCAGTGTGTGGAGTGGTAGCTTCTCTCTACAGTGTGTGGAGTGGGGGCTTCTCTCTACAGTGTGTGGAGTGGTGGCATCTCTCTCTACAGAGTGGATTGGTGGCTTCTCTCTCTACAGAGTGGATCGGTGGCTTCTCTCTACAGAGTGGATCGGTGGCTTCTCTCTCTACAGAGTGGATTGGTGGCTTCTCTCTACAGAGTGGAGCGGTGGCTTCTCTCTCTACAAAGTGGTGCGCTGGCTTCTCTCTACAGAGTGGAGCGCTGGCTTCTCTCTACAAAGTGGAGTGATGAATTCTCTCTACAGAGTGTGGAGTGATGGCTTCTCTCTACAAAGTGGAGCACTGGCTTCTCTCTACAGAGTGTGGAGTGATGGCTTCTCTCTACAAGGTGGAGCGCTGGCTTCTCTCTACAGATTGTGCAGCAGTGGCTTCTCTCCCTACAGAGTGGAGCGGTGGCTTCTCTCCCTACAGAGTGGAGCGGTGGCTTCTCTCCCTACAGAGTGGAGCGGTGGCTTCTCTCCCTACAGAGTGGAGCGGTGGCTTCTCTCTCTACAGATTGGAGGGGGGCCTGTCTTCACAGAGTGTGGAGTGGCATCTTTCACTTCAGAGTGTGTAGCGGTGGCTTCTCTCTACCGAGTATGGAGCGGTGGCTTCTCTCTCTACCAAGTGTGGAGCGGTGGCTTCACTCCCAACAGAGCTGAGCGGTGGCTTCTCTCTCTACATAGTTGAGCGTTGGCTTCTCTCTACCGAGTGTGGAGAGGTGGCTACTCTCTATCGAGTGTGGAGCGGGGGCTTCTCTCTACCGAGTGTGGAGCGGTGGCTTCTATCTCTACCAAGTGTGGAGCAGTGGCTTCAATCTCTACCGAGTGTGGAGCGGTGGCTTCTATCTCTACCGAGTGTGAAGCAGTGGCTTCAATCTCTTCAGAGTGTGGAGCGGTGGCTTCTATCTCTACCGAGTGTGGAGCGGTGGCTTCTATCTCTACCGAGTGTGGAGCGGTGGCTTCTATCTCTACCGAGTGTGGAGCGGTGGCTTCTATCTCTACCGTGTGTGGAGCGGTGGCTTCTATCTCTACCGAGTGTGGAGTGGTGGCTTCTCATTACAGGGTGTGGAGTGTTGGCTTCTCTCTACAGAGTGTGGAGATGTGGCTTCTCTCTACAGACTGTGGAGCGGTGGCTTCTCACTACAGGGTGTGGAGTGGTGGCTTCTCACTACAGGGTGTGGAGTGTTGGCTTCTCTCTACAGAGTGTGGAGATGTGGCTTCTCTCCAAAGACTGTGGAGTGGTGGCATCTCTCTACAGGGTTTGGAGTGGTGGCTTCTCACTACAGGGTGTGGAGCGGTGGCTTCTCTCTACAGGTTGTGGAGTGGTGGCTTCTCTCTACTGTGTGTGGAGCGGTGGCTTCTCTCTACAGACTGTGGAGCGGTGGCTTCTCACTACAGGGTGTGGAGTGGTGGCTTCTCACTACAGGGTGTGGAGTGTTGGCTTTTATCTCTACCGTGTGTGGAGCGGTGGCTTCTATCTCTACCGAGTGTGGAGCGGTGGCTTCTCTCAACAGTGTGTGGAGCGGTGGCTTCTCTCTACAGTGTGTGGAGTGGTAGCTTCTCTCTACAGTGTGTGGAGTGGGGGCTTCTCTCTACAGTGTGTGGAGTGGTGGCTTCTATCTCTACCGAGTGTGGAGCGGTGGCTTCAATCTCTACCGAGTGTGGAGTGGTAGCTTCTCTCTACAGTGTGTGGAGTGGTGGCTTCTTCTACAGTGTGTGGAGTTGCGGCTTCTCTCTACAGTGTTTGGAGTGGTGGCATATGTGTACAGTTTGTGGAGCGGTGACTTCTCTCTCTACAGGGTTTGGAGCGGTTACTTCTCTCTCTACAAAGTGGAGCGGTGACTTCTCTCTCTACAGAGTGGAGCGGTGACTTCTCTCTCTACAGAGTGGAGCGATGACTTCTCTCTACAGAGTGTGGAGCGGTGACTTCTCTCTACAGAGTGTGGAGCGGTGACTTCTATCTCTACAGAGTGTGGAGCGGTGACTTCTCTCTACACAATGTGGAGCGGTGACTTCTCTCTACAGAGTGTGGAGCGGTGACTTCTCTCTACAGAGTGTGGAGCGGTGACTTCTCTCTACAGAGTGTGGAGCGGTGACTTCTCTCTACAGAGTGTGGAGCGGTGACTTCTCTCCACAGAGTGTGGAGCGGTGACTTCTCTCTACAGAGTTTGGAGCGGTGACTTCTCCCTCTACAGAGTTTGGAGCGGTGACTTCTCTCTCTACAGAGTGGAGCGGTGACTTCTCTCTCTACAGAGTTTGGAGCGGTGACTTCTCTCTCTACAGAGTGGAGCGGTGACTTCTCTCTCTACAGAGTGGAGCGGTGACTTCTCTCTCTACAGATTGTGGAGCAGTGGCTTCTCTCTAGAGAGTGTGGAGTGTTGGGATCTCTCTCTACAGAGTTTGGAGCGGTGCCTTCTCTCTCTACAGAGTTTGGAGCGGTGACTTCTCTCTCTACCGAGTGGAGCGGTGACTTCTCTCTCTACAGATTGTGGAGCAGTGGCTTCTCTCTAGAGAGTGTGGAGTGTTGGGATCTCTCTCTACAGAGAATGGAGTTGTGTCTTCTTTCTACAGAGTGTGGAGCGGTGTCTTCTCTCCAAAGACTGTGGAGTGGTGTCTTCTCTCTACAGAGTGTGGAGTGGTGTCTTCTCTCTACAGAGTGTGGAGATGTGGCTTCTCTCTACAAAGTGTGGAACGTAGGGATCTCTCTCTACAGAGAATGGAGTGGTGTCTTCTCTCTACAGAGTGTGGAGCGGTGGCTTCTCTCCAAAGACTGTGGAGTGGTGGCTTCTCTCTATAGGGTGTGAAGTGGTGGCTTCTCTCTACAGAGTGTGGAGTGGTGGCTTCTCACTACAGACTGTGGAGCGGCGGCTTCTCTCTACAGACTGTGGAGTGGTGACATCTCTCTACAGAGTGTGGAGATGTGGCTTCTCTCTAAAGACTGTGGAGTGGTGGCATCTCTCTACAGGGTTTGGTGTGGAGCGGTGGCTCCCCTCGCCCCCATGAGAAGTCCCTGTCGGGGGAGTGAACTTAGGACTATACAGGAGTCAGACAGACTGAGAGATAGAGAGAGAGAGAGAGAGAGAGAGAGAGAGAGAGAGAGAGAGAGAGAGAGAGAGAGAGAGAGAGAGAGAGAGAGAGAGAGAGAGAGAGAGAGAGAGAGAGAGAGAACAAACACACAAGTCAAGTGGAGCCTGGCCAGTTACGCACACTAGAGCACAGTACATTTAGCAGCCCAACTCCTAACTCTGTGAGAACGTGTCTGCAGTGTTACTGAGTGTTGTAAAGATAAATGACTTCATGTTGCTGTCTCAATCAATCAAATATATTTATAATGCCCTTCTTACATCAGCTGATGTCACAAAGTGCTGTACAGAAACCCAGCCTAAAACCCCAAACAGCAAGCAATGCAGGTGTAGAAGCATGGTGGCTACGAAAAACTCCCTAGAAAGGCCAGAATCTAGGAAGAAACCTAGAGAGGAACCAGGCTATGAGGGGTGGCCAGTCCTCTTCTGGCTGTGTCGGGTGGATATTATAACAGAACATGGCCAAGATGTTCAAATGTTCATAGATGACCAGCAGGGTCAAATAATAATAATTAGTGTGGTTGTAGAGGATGCAACAGGTCAGCACCTCAAGAGTAAATGTCAGTTGGCTTTTCATAGCCGATCATTCAGACTATCACTACCGCTCCTGCTGTCTCTAGAGAGTCGAAAACAGCAGGTCTGGGACAGGTAGCACGTCCGGTGAACAGGTCAGGGTTCCATAGCCGAAGGCAGAACAGTTGAAACTGGAGCAGCTGCACAACCAGGTGGACTGGGGACAGCAAGGAGTCATCAGTCCAGTTAGTCCTGAGAAATGGTCCTAGGGCTCAGATCCTCAGAGAGAGAGAGAGACTGTGAGAGAGAGAGGAAGAAAGAAAGAAAGAAAGAAAGAAAGAAAGAAAGAAAGAGTGAAAAAGAGAGAAAATTAGAGAGAGCATACTTAAATTCACACAGGACTCTCTCTCCATCTCCCTCTCTCTCTCTCTCGCTCTCCCTCTCTCACTCTCCATCTCTCTCTCTCCCTCTCTCTCTCCCTCTCTCTCTCCCTCTCTCACTCTCCATCTCTCTCTCTCTCTTTCTCTCCCTCTCTCACTCTCTCTCTCCCTCTCTCACTCTCCATCTCTCTCTCTCTCTCTCTCTCTCTCTCTCTCTCTCTCTCCCTCACTCTCTCTCCCTCTCTCACTCTCCATCTCTCTCTCTCTCCCTCTCTCACTCTCTCTCTCTCCCTCTCTCTCTCTCCCTCTCTCACTCTCCATCTCTCTCTCTCTCTCCCTCTCTCACTCTCTCTCTCTCCCTCTCTCACTCTCCATCTCTCTCTCCATCTCTGTCTCTCTCTCTCTCTCTCGCTCTCTCTCTCTCTCTCTCTCCCTCTCCCTCTCCCTCTCTCTCCATCTCCCTCTCTCTCTCTCTCTCTCTCCCTCTCTCACTCTCCATCTCTCTCTCTCTCTTTCTCTCCCTCTCTCACTCTCTCTCTCCCTCTCTCACTCTCCATCTCTCTCTCTCTCTCTCTCTCTCTCCCTCTCCCTCTCTCTCTCTCTCTCTCTCTCTCTCTCTCTCTCTCTCCCTCTCCCTCTCTCACTCTCTCTCTCCCTCTCTCACTCTCCATCTCTCTCCCTCTCTCACTCTCCATCTCTCTCTCTCTCTCTCTCTCTCTCTCTCTCCCTCTCCCTCTCTCTCTCTCTCTCTCTCTCTCTCCCTCTCCCTCTCTCACTCTCTCTCTCCCTCTCTCACTCTCCATCTCTCTCTCTCTCTCTCTCTCTCTCTCTCTCTCCCTCTCCCTCTCCCTCTCTCTCTCTCTCTCTCTCTCTCCCTCTCTCACTCTCCATCTCTCTCTCTCTCTCTTTCTCTCTTCCTTTGGTTCTTTACCAACTTGTATTATTTATTTTATTGATACATTAATATTACAGGGAGTCACCATTGATCCCATTGAGTACCAGTCAAAAGTTTGGACACACCTACTCATTCAATGAAATCATGTGGTAACCAAAAAAGTGTTAATCAAATCAAAATACATTTTATATTTGAGAATCTTCAAAGTAGGCACCCTTTGCGTTGATGACAGCTTTGCACACTCATGGCATTTTCTCAACCAGCATCACCTGGAATGCTTTTCCAGCAGTCATGAAGGAGTTCTCACATATGCTGAGCACATATGCTGGCTGCTTTTCCTTCATTCTGCTGTCCAACTCATATCTAACCATCTCAAATGGGTTGAGGTCGGGTGATTGTGGAGGCCAGGTCATCTGATGCAGCACTCCATCACTCTCCTTCTTGGTAAAAAATAACCCTTACACAGCCTGGAGGTGTATTGGGTCGTGGTCCTGTTGAAAAACAAATGACAGTCCCACTAAGCACAAACCAGATGGGATGGTGTATCGCTGCAGAATACTGTGGCAGCCATGCTGGTTAAGTGTGCCTTGAATACTAAATAAATCACAGACAGTATCACCAGAAAAGCACCCCCACACCATCACACCTCCTCCTCCATGCTTCACAGTGGGAACCACACATGCTGAGATCATCCGTTCACCTACTCTGCATCTCATAAAGACACAGCGGTTGGAAGCAAAAGTCTCGAATTTGGACTCATCAGACAAAAGGACAGATTTCCACCGGTCTAATGTCCATTGCTCGTGTTTCTTGGCCCAAGAAAGTCTCTTCTTATTATTGGTGTCCTTTAGTAGTGGTTTCTTTGCAGCAATTCGACCATGAAGGCCTGATTCACGCAGACTCCTGTGAACAGTTGATGTTGAGGTGTGCCTGTTATTTGAACTCTGTGAAACATTTATTTGGGCTGCAATCTGAGGCAGGTAACTAATGAACGTATCCTCTGCAGCAGAGGTAACTCTGGGCTTTTCCTGTGTTGGTCATGAGAACCAGTAAAATCATAGCGCTTGATGGTTTTTGCGACTGCACTTGAAGAAACTTTAAAAGTTCTTGAAATATTTATAATTGACTGACAGGGGAGGGTATAGACAAGGGAGGGTATAGACAGGGGAGGGTATAGACAGGGGAGGGTAAAGACAGGGTAGGGTATAGACAGGGGAGGGAATAGACAGGGGAGGGTATAGACAGGGGAGGGTAAAGACAGGGGAGGGTAAAGACAGGGGAGGGTATAGACAGGGGAGGGTAAAGACAGGGGAGGGTAAAGACAGGGGAGGGTATAGACAGGGGAGGGTAAAGACAGGGGAGGGGATAGACAGGGGAGGGTAAAGACAGGGGAGGGTACAGACAGGGGAGGGTAAAGACAGGGGAGGGTATAGACAGGGGAGGGTAAAGACAGGGTAGGGTATAGACAGGGGAGGGAATAGACAGGGGAGGGTATAGACAGGGGAGGGTAAAGACAGGGGAGGGTAAAGACAGGGGAGGGTATAGACAGGGGAGGGTAAAGACAGGGTAGGGTATAGACAGGGGAGGGAATAGACAGGGGAGGGTATAGACAGGGGAGGGTAAAGACAGGGGAGGGTAAAGACAGGGGAGGGTATAGACAGGGGAGGGTAAAGACAGGGGAGGGTAAAGACAGGGGAGGGTATAGACAGGGGAGGGTAAAGACAGGGGAGGGGATAGACAGGGGAGGGTAAAGACAGGGGAGGGTATAGACAGGGGAGGGTAAAGACAGGGGAGGGTATAGACAGGGGAGGGTAAATATAGGGGAGGGTATAGACAGGGGAGGGTATAGACAGGGGGGGTAAAGACAGGGGAGGGTAAAGACAGGGGAGGGGATAGACAGGGGAAGGTATAGACAGGGGAGGGTATAGACAGGGGAGGGTATAGACAGGGGAGGGTATAGACAGGGGAGGGTAAAGACAGGGGAGGGGATAGACAGGGGAGGGTAAAGACAGGGGAGGGTATAGACAGGGGAAGGATGGACAGGGGAGAGTATAGACAGGGGAGGGTATAGACAGGGGAGGGTATAGACAGGGGAGGAGATGGAGATGGGAGGGTATAGACAGGGGAAGGATGGACAGGAGAGAGTATATACAGGGGAGGGTATAGACAGGGGAGGGTATAGACAGGGGAGGGTATAGACAGGGGAGGGTATAGACGGGGGAAGGATGGACAGTGGAGGGTATAGACAGGGGAGGGTATAGACAGGGGAGGGGATAGACAGGGGAGGGTATAGACAGGGGAGGAGATAGACAGGGGAGGGTATAGACAGGGGAGGGGATAGACAGGGGAGGGTAAAGACAGGGGAGGGTATATTGACAGGGGAGGGTAAAGACAGGGGAGGGTATAGATAGGGGAGGGTAAAGACAGGGGAGGGTATAGACAGGGTAGGGTAAATATAGGGGAGGGTATAGACAGGGGAGGGTATAGACAGGGGGGGTAAAGACAGGGGAGGGTAAAGACAGGGGAGGGGATAGACAGGGGAAGGTATAGACAGGGGAGGGTGGAGACAGGGGAGGGTAAAGACAGGGGAGGGTAAAGACAGGGGAGGGTATAGACAGGGGAGGGTATAGACAGGGGAGGGTAGAGACAGGGGAGAGTATAGACAGGGGAGGGTAAGGACAGGGGAGGGTATAGACAGGGGAGGGTAAAGACAAGGGAGGGAATAGACAGGGGACGGTAAAGACAGGGGAGGGTAAAGACAGGGGAGGGTATAGACAGGGGAAGGATGGACAGGGGAGGGTATAGACAGGGGAGGGTATAGACAAGGGAGGGTATAGACAGGGGAGGGTATAGACAGGGGAAGGATGCACAGGGGATTGTACAGAAAGGGGAGGGTATAGACAGGGGAGGGGATAGACAGGGGAGGGTATAGACAGGGGAGGAGATAGACAGGGGAGAGTAGAGACAGGGGAGGGTATAGACAGGGGAGGGGATAGACAGGGGAGGGTATAGACAGGGGAGGGTATAGACAGGGGAGAGTATAGACAGGGGAGGGTATAGACAGGGGAGGGGATAGACAGGGGAGGGGGTAGACAGGGGAGAGTATAGACAGGGGAGGGTATAGACAGGGGAGGGGATAGACAGGGGAGGGTATAGACAGGGGTAGGATGGACAGGGGAGAGTATAGACAGGGGAGGGTATAGACAGGGGAGGGTATAGACAGGGGAGGGGATGGAGATGGGAGGGTATAGACATGGGAAGGATGGACAGGAGAGAGTATATACATGGGAGGGTATAGACAGGGGAGGGTATAGACAGGGGAGGGTATAGACAGGGGAAGGATGGACAGTGGAGGGTATAGACAGGGGAGGGGATAGACAGTGGAGGTATAGACAGGGGAGGGGATAGACAGGGGAGAGTATAGACAGGGGAGGGTATAGACAGGGGAGGGTATAGACAGGGGAGGGGATGGAGATGGGAGGGTATAGACAGGGGAAGGATGGACAGGAGAGAGTATATACAGGGGAGGGTATAGACAGGGGAGGGTATAGACAGGGGAGGGTATAGACAGGGGAAGGATGGACAGGGGAGGGTATAGACAGGGGAGGGGATAGACAGGGGAGGGTATAGACAGGGGAAGGATGGACAGGGGAGAGTATAGACAGGGGAGGGTATAGACAGGGGAGGGGATAGACAGGGGAGGGTATAAACAGGGGATGGATGGACAGGGGAGGGTGTAGACAGGTGATGGTATAGACAGGGGAGGGTATATACAGGGGAGGTTATAGACATGGAAGGGTATAGACGGGAGGGGATAGACAGGGGAGGGTATAGACAGGGGAGAGGATGGACAGGGGAGGGGATAGACGGGAGGGGATAGACAGGGGAGAGTATAGACAGGGAAGGGGATGGACAGGGGAGGGGATAGACAGTGGAGAGTATAGACAGGGAAGGAGATGGACAGGGGAGGGGACAGGCAGTGGAGAGTATAGACAGGGGAGGGGGTAGACAGGGGAGAGTATAGACAGGGAAGGGGATGGACAGGGGAGGGGGTAGACAGGGGAGAGTATAGACAGCGGAGGGGGTAGACTGTGGAGAGTTTAGACAGGGAAGGACATGGACAGGGGAGGGGGTAGACAGTGGAGAGTATAGACAGGGGAGGGGGTAGACAGGGGAGAGTATAGACAGGGGAGGGGGTAGACAGGGGAGGGGATGGACAGGGGAGGGGTTACCTTGTTCCTGCAAAATAGCCCAGTGGAGATTAGCATCTTTTGGCTATTGTTTCTTACTTTCCACTCCGTCTAGGATTAATTTATCATCATCAGTGTGGACAGGCTTCTGATACAGTTGACATTGCATCATAACAATTCCAGTTGCCTGGCAAAATGGCAGAACAGCACAGGGAAACAGAGCAGATCTGATCATGCTGTCATTAGAACACATTCTCCCTCAGGGTTCTAGAATCATGGTTGACAAATGACACCGTTCAGCCTGGTCGTTCACATGACAATCATTATCCCAAGATGCCACGGTTCTCATGAAACCCCACAATCTGCCCAACAAGACAAGCCAACCAACCATTGAGACCTAGTCCTTCCGTTTTCCATCTAGACTAATTTCTCCAGCTTAATGTTTTGTCTCACAACTATTTGAATCCCCAGAAGTCTGCCTTGCAGTTGACTCTTCCAGACACTAATGTTTTAGTTTCAAGGTTCATAGCGGGAAGAGAGACAACGTTCCAGACACGACTCTCAAGGACACCAGGAAGTTATAAATGAAACAGTGGTGATTGAAGGGGATTGAACAGCTTGGGGCTGAACAGCTGTATGGGATAGCAGCTGTACATATGTACTGGGGATCACTGCTATTCCTCTGTGGCAACAAAGCAAACAGACAGAGAGAAACTCCAGGAGAAATTATACAAATCAGATGATTCTCCCAAGGACAGGGGTGGGTTATGATGGCCCCTCAGAGACAACTACACAAAGCCGGGAGAACTCTAGGGGGACATGTTTATTTATGTGACCTTTAACCCCTGTGTACACTCACACACACCCATATTACACACACACACACACACACACACACACACACACACACACACACACACACACACACACACACACACACACACACACACACACACACACACATTACACACACATATTACACACACACACACATATTACACACACACACACACACACACACACACACACACACACACACACACACACACACACACACACACACACACACACACACACACACACACACACACACACACACACACACACACATTACACTCACACATATTACACACACACACACACACACACACACACACACACACACACACACACACACACACACACACACACACACACACACACACACACATTTAACACACACACACACACACACACACACACACACACACACACACACACACACACACACACACACACACCATTCCCAAATCCCCCTATTAAACTAGTTTCAACAACATGCAGGAAGTATCCAGCTCAACAATATGACTAATTGGCTGTAAAAGGTCATTTTTGCTGTATTTTCAATGGATAGGTAAACTACTGTAGCGTTCCAAAACTGGACAGCGATCATCTCAATATGCAAAGTCAGAGTTTAAACGTTGTAATCCCTTTTTTTCAGTCATTCTATCTCTATTTATTTGTGTTTAGTAATCTATCCATCTTTGTCAACAGATCATGTTCTTCTGCTCAACAGTCCGAAGCCAATGATCTGACTGTAAGCCAACCACTGACCTGTAGCTACAGATGTAGGGTCTTACTTTCAGACAGTTTGCCACAGCAGGAAAATAATCCTGCAGCAATAGGAAATGTGAATTATTGTGTGGATTATAATTAATGGACATTTTCTGTTAGTGCAATTCAAGTCTGATATTTTAATTTGGAAATTAACTTTGGAAGCATACGAATACACTATACGTTTGCATTTCCTGCTGTGCGGGAAAAATCTCAGCAACAAAAGAGTGATCAAATTAAGATGCTACATCTGTATGATAAATCGCTGTGGGTTTTCAGTTAGAAACCCTTTTCTCTTCCATGTTAATGGGAAACAGAGGAATGATAGTCACAAAGTATTATTCAGGCGTGGAATGAAACAAACCAGCAATGCGATGTTGCTATAACCGGAAACAGTGAGTCGGCCAGACCCTCACACAAGATGAATTACTCAGGGCAACTATCTGAAGGAGAGAATTCATCTCCAGCCCCAACAACAAGCACCACTTCACCACTTCCTCCATCTCTAATTCGCTGAGTAAACTTTTATTTAATAACTTCATGGTGTTTTGGGGTCATGACAGAGAAGTCCCAGAGGACTCAACAGACAAGCCATCCAACAACAGAGTGGGTGGGTGCTTATATTTGTCCTATGTATAACATTGTTGCATTTAGTTTGATATTTGTCCTATATATAACATTGTAACATTTAGTTGTATATTTGTCCTATATATAACATTGTAGCATTTAGTTGTATATTTGTCCTATATAAAACATTGTAACATTTAGTTTGATATTTGTCCGATATATAACATTATAGCATTTAGTTGTATATTTGTCCTATATATAACATTATAACATTTAGTTGAATATTTGTCCTATATAAAACATTATAACATTTAGTTGTATATTTGTCCTATATATAACATTATAACATTTAGTTGTATATTTGTCCTATATAAAACATTGTAGCATTTAGTTTGATATTTGTCCTATATAAAACATTATAACATTTAGTTGTATATTTGTCCTATATAAAACATTGTAGCATTTAGTTGTATATTTGTCCTATATATAACATTGTAACATTTAGTTGTATATTTGTCCTATATATAACATTATAACATTTAGTTGTATATTTGTCCTATATATAACATTGTAGCATTTAGTTTGATATTTGTCCTATATAAAACATTATAACATTTAGTTTGATATTTGTCCTATATAAAACATTGTAGCATTTAGTTTGATATTTGTCCTATATAAAACATTCTAACATTTAGTTGTATATTTGTCTTATATAAAACATGGTAACGTTTAGTTTGATATTTGTCCTATATATAACATTATAACATTTAGTTTGATATTTGTCCTATATATAACATTGTAACATTTAGTTGTATTTTTGTCCTATATATAACATTGTAACATTTAGTTGTATATTTGTCCTATATATAACATTGTAACATTTAGTTGTATATTTGTCCTATATATAACATTGTAACATTTAGTTGTATATTTGTCCTATATATAACATTGTAGCATTTAGTTTGATATTTGTCCTATATAAAACATTATAACATTTAGTTTGATATTTGTCCTATATAAAACATTATAACATTTAGTTTGATATTTGTCCTATATAAAACATTATAACATTTAGTTGTATATTTGTCCTATATAAAACATTGTAACATTTAGTTTGATATTTGTCCTATATATAACATTATAACATTTAGTTTGATATTTGTCCTATATATAACATTGTAGCATTTAGTTTTATATTTGTCCTATATATAACATTGTAGCATTTAGTTTGATATTTGTCCTATATAAAACATTATAACATTTAGTTGTATATTTGTCCTATATATAACATTGTAGCATTTAGTTTGATATTTGTCCTATATAAAACATTATAACATTTAGTTATATATTTGTCCTATATAAAACATTGTAGCATTTAGTTTGATATTTGTCCTATATATAACATTGTAACATTTAGTTGTATATTTGTCCTATATATAACATTGTAAAATTTAGTTGTATATTTGTCCTATATATAACATTGTAGCATTTAGTTTGATATTTGTCCTATATAAAACATTATAACATTTAGTTGTATATTTTTCCTATATATAACATTGTAGCATTTAGTTGTATATTTGTCCTATATATAACATTATAACATGTAGTTTTATATTTGTCCTATATATAACATTATAACATTTAGTTTTATATTTGTCCTATATATAACATTGTAGCATTTAGTTTGATATTTGTCCTATATATAACATTGTAGCATTTAGTTTTATATTTGTCCTATATATAACATTATAACATTTAGTTTGATATTTGTCCTATATATAACATTGTAACATTTAGTTTGATATTTGTCCTATATATAACATTGTAGCACTTAGTTTGATATTTGTCCTATATATAACATTGTGCCAGAGAGAGCTGTACAGGTATTATCATTGAAGAAGGCTTGAGTCCCATGTGTTGTGTAATCGTATTGATATCTCTCTATCAGGTTTGACTCGGCACCACATCAATCCGTGCTTGCTCAGGGGGATGGAGGGGAGGGAGGGAGAAGGGGGGTGGGGCGGATGGGGGGTTATCAAGCATTGTGCCTCCTCCATCTCGCCTCTGCATGAATGCAAAACAAATCGATTTTCTGTGAACCACTCAGAGGGCTCCTCATCTCTTTTTATCTCACCTTTTCTCTTTTTCATCTTGCTGGTTTCTTATTAACCTGTTCAACACCACCAAGCTTCTTATTAACCTGTTCAACACCATCAAGCTTCTTATTAACCTGTTCAACACCACCAAGCTACTTATTAACCTGTTCAACACCACCAAGCTTCTTATTAACCTGTTCAACACCATCAAGCTTCTTATTAACCTGTTCAACACCACCAAGCTACTTATTAACCTGTTCAACACCACCAAGCTTCTTATTAACCTGTTCAACACCATTAAGCTTCTTATTAACCTGTTCAACACCACCAAGCTTCCTATTAACCTGTTCAACACCACCAAGCTTCTTATTAACCTGTTCAACACCATTAAGCTTCTTATTAACCTGTTCAACACCGCCAAGCTTCTTATTAACCTGTTCAACACCACCAATCTTCTTATTAACCTGTTCAACACCATCAAGCTTCTTATTAACCTGTTCAACACCACCAAGCTTCTTATTAACCTGTTCAACACCACCAGTCTTCTTATTAATCTGTTCAACACCACCAAGCTTCTTATTAACCTGTTCAACACCACCAATCTTCTTATTAATCTGTTCAACACCAGCAATCTTCTTATTAATCTGTTCAACACCACCAAGCTTCTTATTAACCTGTTCAACACCACCAATCTTCTTATTAATCTGTTCAACACCACCAAGCTTCTTATTAACCTGTTCAACACCGCCAAGCTTCTTATTAACCTGTTCAACACCACCAAGCTTCTTATTAACCTGTTCAACACCATTAAGCTTCTTATTAACCTGTTCAACACCACCAAGCTTCTTATTAACCTGTTCAACACCGCCAAGCTTCTTATTAACCTGTTCAACACCACCAAGATTCTTATTAACCTGTTCAACACCGTCAAGCTTCTTATTAACCTGTTCAACACCACCAATCTTCTTATTAATCTGTTCAACACCACCAAGCTTCTTATTAACCTGTTCAACACCACCAAGCTTCTTATTAACCTGTTCAAAACCACCAATCTTCTTATTAATCTGTTCAACACCACCAATCTTCTTATTAATCTGTTCAACACCACCAAGCTTCTTATTAACCTGTTCAACACCACCAAGCTTCTTATTAACCTGTTCAACACCACCAATCTTCTTATTAATCTGTTCAACACCACCAATCTTCTTATTAACCTGTTCAACACCACCAAGCTTCTTATTAACCTGTTCAACACCACCAAGCTTCTTTTTAACCTGTTCAACACCACCAAGCTTCTTATTAATCTGTTCAACACCACCAATCTTCTTATTAATCTGTTCAACACCACCAAGCTTCTTATTAACCTGTTCAACACCACCAAGCTTCTTATTAACCTGTTCAACACCATCTTCTTATTAATCTGTTCAACACCACCAAACTTCTTATTAACCTGTTCAACACCACCAAGCTTCTTATTAACCTGTTCAACACCACCAATCTTCTTTTTAAGCTGTTCAACACCACCAAGCTTCTTACTAAACCTGTCCAACACCACCAAGTTCAGTGTTAAGACATTCACATGCAATCCAAAATAGATAGAGTAGCATGTATGGTATTGGCAAGATAATGAGCCTTGTAGGATGCAGAATTATAAAGCATTATAGGATAATAATGTATTGATTTATTTAACTAGGCAAGTCAGTTAAGAAGAAGAACAGTTAAGAACAAATTCTTATTTTCAATGACGGCCTAGGAACAACGGGGTAACTGCCTCAGGTGCAGAATGACAGATTTTTACCTTGTCAGCTCGGGGATTCGATCTTGCAACCTTCCTGTTAAAAGTCCAACGCTCAAACCACTAGGCTACCTGCCACCCCAAGGATACAGCCTTATAGGATACAGCCTTATAGGATACAGCCTTATAGGATACAGCCTTATAGGATACAGCCTTATAGGACACAGCCTTATACAGCCTCATAGGATACAGCCTTATAGGATACAGCCTTACAGGGTACAGCCTTCTGGGATACAGCCTTATGGGATACAGCCTAATGGGATAGCCTTATAGGATACAGCCTTATAGGATACAGCCTTACAGGATACAACCTCATAGGATACAGCCTCATAGGATACCGCCTCACAGGATACCGCCTCACAGGATACAGCCTCATAAGATACAGCCTTATAGGATACAGCCTTATACAGCCTCATAGGATACAGCCTCATAGGATACAGCCTCATAAGATACCGCCTCACAGGATACAGCCTCACAGGATACAGCCTCATAAGATACAGCCTTATAGGATACTGTATCCTGTATCCTGCCTCATAGGATACCGCCTCACAGGATACCGCCTCACAGGATACAGCCTCATAAGATACAGCCTTATAGGATACAGCCTCATAGGATACCGCCTCACAGGATACCGCCTCACAGGATACAGCCTCATAAGATACAGCCTTATAGGATACAGCCTCATAGGATACAGCCTCATAGGATACCGCCTCACAGGATACCGCCTTACAGGATACAGCCTCACAGGATACCGCCTCACAGGATACCGCCTTACAGGATACAGCCTCACAGGATACAGCCTCACAGGATACAGCCTCACAGGATACCGCCTCACAGGATACAGCCTCATAAGATACAGCCTTATAGGATACAGCCTCATAGGATACCGCCTCACAGGATACAGCCTCATAAGATACAGCCTTATAGGATACAGCCTCATAGGATACAGCCTCATAGGATACCGCCTCACAGGATACCGCCTTACAGGATACAGCCTCACAGGATACAGCCTCATAAGATACAGCCTTATAGGATACAGCCTCATAGGATACAGCCTCATAGGATACCGCCTCACAGGATACAACCTCATAGGATACAGCCTCATAGGATACAGCCTCATAGGATACAGCCTTATAGGATACAGCCTTACAGGATACAGCCTCATAAGATACAGCCTTATAGGATACAGCCTCATAGGATACAGCCTCATAGGATACCGCCTCACAGGATACCGCCTTATAGGATACAGCCTCATAGGATACAGCCTCATAGGATACAGCCTCATAGGATACCGCCTCACAGGATACCGCCTTACAGGATACAGCCTCACAGGATACAGCCTCATAAGATACAGCCTCATAGGATACCGCCTCATAAGATACAGCCTCATAGGATACCGCCTCACAGGATACCGCCTCACAGGATACAGCCTCATAAGATACAGCCTCATAGGATACCGCCTCATAAGATACAGCCTCATAGGATACCGCCTCACAGGATACCGCCTCACAGGATACCGCCTTACAGGATACAGCCTCATAAGATACAGCCTCATAGGATACAGCCTTATGGGATACAGTCTTCTAGGATACAGCCTTATAGAATATTGTTAATGAGGCCAATAATGTACTGGGGTGATGTCAGAAGGTGTTAGTGTGCAAACACATGGGACCAATTAGAAGGCACCTAACCACTATTACTAGGTAGGGGGATTATCTATTGGTCATCTTTATAGAAGACTTTCAGTGAGAGGGCTTTACATGTCTACTACTACAGTGTGTGTAGGGGTTTTGACCTTAAGGGTGTGTGTGTGTGTATGTGTGTGTGTGTGTGTGTGTGATTTTTTTGTGTGTGTTTCTTTTAGTGTGCATGTGTGTGAGCATGTGTGTGTGATGTACGGTGCCTTAAGAAAGTAGCCAGACCCTTTGACTTTTTCCACATTTTGTTATGTTACAGCCTTATTCTAAAATGGCTTAAATAAAACACATCCTCATCAATCTACATACAATACCCCATAATGACACTGCAAAAACAGAAATACCTTGTTTATATAAGTATTCAGACCCTTTGCTATGAGAATCGGAATTGAGCTCAGGTGCATCCTGTTTCCATTGATAATCCTTGAGATGTTTGTACAACTTGATTGGAGTCCAACTGTGGCACCATCCCTATGGTGAAGCATGGTGGTGGCAGCATCATGCTATTGGGATGGTTTTCAGCAGCCGGGACTGGGAGACTAGTCAGGATGGAGGCAAAGATGAACGCAGCAAAGTACATGAAAACCTGCTCCAGAGTGCTCAGGACCTCAGACTGGGGAAAAGGTTTACCTTCCAACAGGACCACGACCCTAAGCACACAGCCAAGACAGCACAGGAGTGGCTTCAGGACAAGTCTCGGAATGTTATTGATTGACCCAGCCAGAGCCCGGGCTTGAACCTGATCTAAAATCTCTGGAGAGACTTGAAAATGACCTGACGCTCCCCATCCAACCTGACAGAGCTTGACAGGATCTGCAGAGAGGAATGGGAGAAACTCTCCAAATAGAGGTGTGCCAAGCTTGTAGCATCATACTCAAGAAAACTCAATGCTGTTATCACTGTCAAACTTCAACAAAGTACTGAGTAGAGGGTCTGAATACTTATGTAACTGTGATATTTCATATTTTTTTACATTTTCAAAAATAAAAAATAAAACAGATTTTGCTTTGTCATTATGGGGTATTGTGGTTAGTTTGATGAGGATGATTTTAAAAAAAATCTATTTTAGAATAATGCTGTAACGTAACACAATTTGGAAAAAGTCAAGAGGTCTGAATACTTTCCAAATGCATTGTATGTCTCCATAAGAAACACAACTTGCATTCTCCTCTCCCACTCATCAACAGAGTGAATGTAAACAGAGCCCCAGCCAGACCCTTATGGGGCCATATATCAGCCCTATGGGATCCCACAGATAAACACATGGAAGCGATCTACATTATATGTTAGATCATGCATGATGGGTTAACGTACTTCTGGAGGTCAGGTGGAGTGTCACTGCACCACACTCAGTCTCCTCTCTACAGTGAGAGGCTCTGGAGGATCTGGAGGAGGTATGGACTCCAGCCTGATGAATGGGACAGTGTGTCGTGGACAGGACAGCTAGAGTTAAAGGGACTGTGTGTTGTGGACAGGAGAGCTAGAGTTAAATGGACTGTGTGTCGTTGACAGGACAGCTAGAGTTAAAGGGACAGTGTGTCGTGGACAGGACAGCTAGAGTTAAAGGGACTGTGTGTCGGGGACAGGAGTCGTGGACAGAACAGCTAGAGTTAAAGGGACTGTGTGTTGTGGACAGGAGTCGTGGACAGGAGAGCTAGAGTTGGAGACATAAAGGGTTCGTCTCTCTAATAACAGCAGTATCTCAGAGGCTGTGTGATGAGGCCATCTCAGCTTTGAACGTGGCTTGAAGGTCCGTCAAACTCCAACATGGCCGATATCTTTTTGGGTTGTGTTGGTCTCTGAGCGCCATCCTTAGATTATTGCATGGTTTGCTTTTTCCGTAAAGTTTGTTTAAAATCTGACACAGCGGGTGAATTAAGGAGAAATATATCTTTAATTCCGTGAATAACACTAATATCTTTTAGCAATGTTTATTATGAGTATTTCTGTAAATGGATGTGGCTCTGTGCAAATTCATGGGATGTTTTGGAGACAAAGCCAAATGTTAACTGAGATTTTTGGTTGATCGAACAAAACATACATGTATTGGGTAACATGTTGTCCCGGGAGTGTCATCTGATGAAGAATATCAAAGGTTAGTGATTCATTTTATCTCCATTTCTGCTTTTTGTGACTCCTCTCTTTGGATGGAAAATCGCTGTATGCTTTCTGTGACTAGTTGCTGACCTAACATAATATGTTCTGCTTTCGCCCAAAAGCTTTTTTGAAATCGGACACTGTGGTTGGTTCCGCTAGCGGAATCCCGTTCCTAGACAGGTTAAAAAGAGGGACAGACATAAATTAATCACTAATCACATTGAATAATGAATCATCAGAAGTTACTTTTTCAAAGCAAGAACATAACCAGGGCATTGCAATGATGGTGAAAACTTGGAGAAATATTGGGGTTGTGTGAGTTCAAATCTTCCTGGAAATCAGAAAAACAAGATGATGGACATATCAAAATGCTGCAACTTTGGCAAGTCTTTATTCATATTTATTCATATCAGACATTTAATTTTCCACGTGGTCTATATTAAAGGTCACTTAATTTAATATAACAGGCTTTAAAAATGCAATATTGGTGCACAATTTCTACTTAAAACATCAAAGGGGCACAAAATGTACTCTATTCGTGGAACGACCCAAAAGCAACTGCTCGCTCTGACTACCGGACAGATGGATGAATACTAAACACAACCTGGAGGAGAGAACGGGGGATAGAGGAAGAGAGAATGGGAGGGGGAGTAATGGAGAGTGAGAGAGAGATAGAGGAAGAGGGGTGAAGAGAGAGCGAGAGAGAGAGAGAGAGAGAGAGAGAGAGAGAGAGAGAGAGAGAGGGGGATGGAGAGGAGAGGGATTTACAGACAGAGTTAAGGTTGGAGAGAGAGGGTTGGAGGGAGAGATAGACAGATTGTGGGATTGAGGGAGGATAGAGAGGCCTGAAGCCCAAAGCCTTCACGCCTAGGACAACACAGCTGAGACACAGAGGGGGAGGGCTAGATCAAGAGGGGGCTAGATCGAGGGCTAGATCGAGACAGAAAGTATGAGAGAGAGAGAGAGAGAGAGAGAGAGAGAGAGAGGGGGGGGGGGGGGAGAGAGAGAGAACAAACACCATTGTAAATACAACCCATATTTATGCTTATTTATTTTATCTTGTGTCCTTTAACCATTTGTACGTTGTTAAAACACTGTATATATATAATATGACATTTGTAATGTCTTTATTGTTTTGAAACTTCTATATGTGTAATGTTTACTGTTAATTTTTATTGTTTATTTCACTTTTTGTATATTATCTACCTTCTTGCTTTGGCAATGTTAACACGTTTCCCATGCCAATAAAGCCCTTGAATTGAATTGAATTGAGAGAGAGAGAGGGAGAGAGAGAGAGAGAGAGAGAGAGAGAGAGAGAGAGAACATGCTTGTCAACAGTGGGGTAATCATATTCACAAGTTGAGTTTTTGCAGACACAGCAGAGTAAGCAGTGTTGTGAATCCTCAACAGAACAGCCCAAAGAGACAACAGACATGTCTCACTGAAGCACAGCAGCACATTGGACACAGGCGCTCCCCCTACCTGCTGGTGGATAGAACAACTAGACAAAGTCAAATATGGCTGACATGAAAGATGGGAGGAAATAGTCAAACCACGATTACTGGAGTTTTTCAACTGCTTACGTGGTCAATGTTCAAAGCTGCACTTGTAATGCAGCAAGTCTCATAATCAAAACGTATTGAATTAATTTTGTTGGAAGACATCTTTCACCACACAACCATTGATCCAAAATGATCTGTGAAATATCATGAGAATATTGATTTAATCACCGCAACATAATAATATCTTCTCAAACCAGTTAATCCAATAGCGACAAATATAAGATACATGTTTCAAAATGTCCCTTTGAATTTAGTATGCTACAGTACTGTCAATTACATTACATGACACTGTTCTCACATTGGGAAATACACCTGCGCTACCCATTAAACTTGTCTGAACATCACATTTCCATCATTTATATCCCATGTGTGATCAGAAGTGTGATCATTCAAGACACCTTTCACAATCACTGATGCAAAATATAAATCTATCGTTCAGATGTAACATAATTGTACTGTAATCAAATGAAAAATGAAATCGAAATCTGAGAAACATAACATTTAGGAGGCACTAGTTTGCATCAAGCCTGTTCAAGCCTGATTCTAGATGACCAGATAGCTAGCAACAATGACAAGAAGCTGCCTTGTGGGGAATCTTAGGTGACTAGTTTCATCTTGTTCTTGATACCATGCCCTGTTCAGAAGTGTTTTGACTGATATCATGTCAATGCTAATATGGCAAAAATGTGCTAACTAGCTAACTAGCAACTGTAAAGATGTATTTGAAAGACAACAAGTGCTCATTGAGCAAATATCTTTGTTTTCAATAAACATTGGAGACTAAATATAGTTTACATGTTGTCAACAATCTAAGCCAACTGTTTTACCACATATTTGCACACGCATCGGTTTTGAGGCTATACAACCAAACCGTCTATAGGTTCTCATTGACATCTCAGTAAATGTCCTCATTGTTCATGCACCTGGTAAAAACCTTATGGCATGGCGAATCCAAGCCTGACATAGATCTGCATTGATGTCATTTCATGTCTCATCCATGGACAGAAGAAGGGCGGTACGCTCATGTATTGTAATCGTGCATTGTATTTTACAGTATTGTATTGTACTTATGTATTGTAGTAGTCCTGTACGTAACTCAGTTCGTAAGACCAGCAACACCAGAGTTGTGGTTTCAATTCCCACTGGGGTCACAAATGTTTAGACTTACTGTTGTCACTTGGGATAAAAGCGTCTGATAACTAAGTGGCATGTATTGCGGTATTACAATTCTGTACTGGCCAATACAATACAATACAGAATTGTAAAGCAGGGTGAACCCCTATCAAAATCTGATTTTTGTAGCCTTTTCCTGCATCATTTCATAATTAATACAGATATTATCCTTTTTTTACGACAAAAATCCAGTGTTTCTATGACAAACAGTTTTTGTAAGGTGTCAAGGAAGTCAGGTGCAGGACAACGAACTTGGTATAAATGGAGTCATTTAACTCACAAACTCCAAAAAACTAAATATACAAAAAATAATACAATTAGTACAAAACCCATCGCGCACCAACACATACTAGCACTAACGTACAATCAAACAATCTCCAACAAGGACATGAGGGGAAACAGAGGGTTAAATACACAACATGTTATTGATGGGATTGGAACCAGGTGTGAAGGAAGACAAGACAAAACCAATGGTTTTATGAAAAATGGATCAGTGATGGCTAGAAGATCGGTGACGTCGACAGCCAAGCACCACCCGAACAAGTGTTTTGTTATATTTCAGTCTTCTGTGATGTATATAACATGTAATATTGGAATGCAAACTCAAAATGTAATAAATGTCTATATCTGACATGGTACAGATGTTGTTAGGAGTGTGCATTGGAGGCGAAGTCAGGTGCAGGAGAGCAGTGTAGTGAACAGGCACACTTTTTATTCCAGTCAAACTGACAGCACAAAATAACATAAAATGTTCCCAAAACACGGAACATAGACAAAAGTAATGCACGTAACCATATCCACAATATCAAAATACACGTAACACAAACAATCCTACACAAAGACATGAGGGGGAACAGGAATAAATACATATGAATTGATTGGGGAATGAAAACCAGGTGTGCAGGGAACAAGACAAAACAAATGGATAAATGAAAAATGGAGCGGCGATGGCTAGAAAGCCGGTGACGTCGACCGCCGAATGCCGCCCGAACAAGGAGAGCAGCTGACTTCAGCGGAAGTGGTGACAGGTGTCTTCTTTTGTTTAAGCCCATAACCATGTGTGTGAGGTGTAGGTGTGTTTCAAAATAGATTTGTTTAAGACTACCAAGAAACACTGTGTGTGACCCTAATTTAGCCCACTGTAGTATTAAACTAAAATCACAACAGTACATTACAGTATATATTATACTTTATATGTTTCTACTTTACAGACATATATTTTTATTATGTACTGTAGCTCTCAAAATCTGTAGTAGACAAACCAGTTTAACATCTATAGGTTTACTAAACGGTTTAGTGATTATTAAGACAAACCAGTTTAACATCTATAGGTTTACTAAACGGTTTAGTGATTATTAATTATGAGCTGTAAGTAATAGTGACATGTATTTTAACAAATGAGAAGAGAATCTTATCAAAAGTAATGTGAGATGAAACACTAAGTTTGGTGAAAAAGTGATTTTGTGTGTTGTACTTAGTCAATTGAAAACGTGCTTAGAGTTTTAAAACAGCTGCCTTTTCGATGATCTGGTTTGAGTTTTGTACACAGAGTTGTGAAAATCTACCACATACCTGTGAAAACTGCATCAAAGCGATTGAAAAAGGAAAAATTCAGATGAATTCACTTCACAAATGAATGCATTAATGCTATCATTATGGATCAAAGAGCTCATTTCCCCACCCAGGAGTTGTCATTGCACCAAACCACTCCCACCCAGATAGTCTACAACATGTCACAACACTAAATAATGCAGCTGAACTCTTTCAGCCTCCAACCAGGTGACGCCACTGCGGCAACCAATGGAATTCAGATGCTTTTAACTCCATTACATAAAGAATGTCTTCATTTCATCATAGTAGTTGTTGTTATTTACCATATGCGTCATTGCCATTAAGTCTACCTAAGGCACAGTGTATTCTAATGGGAGATTACTGTCCACAGGGGTTCTGGGGGCTGAATACATTAATGCATCGACGGGCTCCACCAGTATGAATGATGTAACACTCAGGTGGCTTAGAACGACAGTCTGAGAAATCTGCAGTATTTTTTTTACCTGGATGGCTCAGCCCTTAAACCTATAATCCGTAATTGCTACATCCATTTTTGGACTTATAAATGAGTGACATATACATCCATTGTCAAATTCTCCCCAAGGAGATGTGGGTGTGGAGTCAGGCGCAGGAGAAAGCATGTCCTGAAAAGGGCGTTTATTTAACAAGGCCAAATAACAGGAAACCGGACTACAACAGTAGCCTCAAAACCCACTCAGACACAGTCCAGGGAAAACCCACCTGTTAAACAAAACCCAGGAACATGCAACCCAAAACTAACTGACAGCAAACGAAACAACGCACAACGCACAAAACCCAGAGGAAATGGCGAGATTTAATTGCCCCCCTAATAAACCAAATAGAACACAGGTGAAACACAAAACAGACAAAACCAAAGTAAAAGGAGAAAGGATCGGTGGCAGCTAGTAGCCTGGCGACGACGACCGCCGAGCGCCACCCGAACAGGGAGAGGAGCCACCTTCTAGTAGCCTGGCGACGACGACCGCCGAGCGCCACCCGAACAGGGAGAGGAGCCACCTTCGGTGGAAGTCGTGACATCCATTGATTCTTGAAGAGTAATTATACATTCTTCATGAGCTCAGTTCAACTGTCATACCCTAGGTTTGTAGGTTTGTAAACAATGTAAATGTAAACAAAGACTGTAAAGCCTCGAAACATGGATAAAACTACAATGTTGATATCATGGATGGTCCGTCCTTGCATCCATAGCTCTGTCTATGATTTTGAGAGTGGTTGCACTTCTCCAGACCCATCCCTCAGCTTTTAACCGAAACAGAGGCGGGGTGGCCCTTTGCTTTTGTTTCAGTGAAGGATTCTAGTGTTAAACCCTCAGTCCAGACTGCTTTTCACAGCTTTGTGAAGCCCTCTCAAATTGAACATGGACTTCTTCCAGATGTTCTTTATTAAAAGGAGAGCTGGCTGACGTCTGGTGCTTACTCAACATAACCCCTTTAAAACCGTCTCACGTTTATTCTAAAAGATTCATGATGTTTTCATCTCATGATGTACACCTCAGTGAGTCACTCACATACTGAGTCGGAAAAGACAGACAGACAGAGAAACAGAAAGACAGACAGGGAGAGAGAGAGGGAGAGAGATGGAGAGTCAGACGAACAGACAGAGAGACAGGCAGAGACAGACAGACAGACAGACAGACAGACAGACAGACAGATAGAGACAGGCAGATGGAGGGACAGACAGACAGACAGACAGACAGACAGACAGACAGACAGACAGACAGACAGACAGACAGACAGACAGGGAGAGACAGACAGACAGCGAGACAGACAAAGGGACAGACAGTCAATGCTATAGCACCTGCCTTGAATGTTCACAAGCTCCTCAACTCCACTGTTTTTCAATTACTGTAATGTATACTCAGAAATATGTTATTCATTTGTTATTTGTTCTGTGTCTGTTTTACCAGAATGAGCTAAATTGGAGTCATTTATGGCAATAAAGTCTGAGTAAACACACACAAACACACATGTAGGCAGGCAGTGTTGGGTTGAATGAAGAAGACACATTTCAGTTGAAGGTTAGGTATCCCCCTTTCCCTTTCCCTTTCCATGCAGGCAGGCAGGCAGGCAGGCAGGCAGGCAGGCAGGCAGGCAGGCAGGCAGGCAGGCAGGCAGGCAGGCAGGCAGGCAGGCAGGCAGGCAGGCCAGATCAATCTTGGAACTGAGACATCTGTGTTCAATTAAGGAGAAGAGTTCAACCACACCAATCTGAGACAGCAAAGTTCAACCACACATATCAGACAGCTAAGTTCAACCACACATATCAGACAGTAAAGCTCAACCACACCTACCAGACAGCAAAGCTCAACCACACCTACCAGACAGCAAAGTTCAACCACACCTACCAGACAGCAAAGTTCAACCACACCTACCAGACAGCAAAGTTCAACCACAACTATCAGACAGCAAAGTTCAACCACACCTACCAGACAGCAAAGCTCAACCACACCTACCAGACAGCAAAGTTCAATCACACAAAGTTCAACAACTACTAAAACTTCTGCAATGTATCTGCTTTGAACCAAGCATCATGTCCCCCTGACAAAGCGTTTCATCTGAAAAAGCAGGCATTTCTGTTTCCGTCGCAGCTACAGCACTGCAGATAATGTCCCAGTTAAGGGGAGTGTTACATTGAATGAGACACGAGACAGTTGATGCCGTTCCAATTCATTTTTGCCGGCAAGAGCTTTGTTTTCAGCTGTGTGAATTTGTGTGTTTTGCCTGTTTTGCGTTCAGGCGTCCCTGCTTTGGTATGATTTTGTTTTGGCCTGAAACATACAACAGTCCTCTCAGACCGAAGGTAGAATATCTCCAGATGGGAATAGTTCCTCCAGTCCAGTCCTATATATGGTATTACAACCAAACCCTTTTGGCATTAAGCTACTCCTACTCTCTCTCATCTCTACATCTGTGTCCAACCTCACCTCAACAAACAACTCCAACCTGCTCCTTGACCCAAGGCCTCTGCTGGTCTTTCCGAAAACAACTTCAGCCTCGTGCTCTCCAGGTGCTCTTGATGGACTATGTTAAACTAGGCATAATGGTGTTCTTGCTGTAGCCTTACCAATCTAACAATCATGTTGATAAGACTTGCTATTCTGAGGACTCTCAGCCTTGTTCCACTGTAGTGTCTCCTGATATTCCTGCTTTTACACCTCAAAGGATCAATCCAGAGGGGCTCCGGCTTGTGTTACTAGTCCCCAAACAATGATTTACAAGTAGAATCTGTCCATGAGAGATGACCTTTTCCTTAAGCATTATGGGGTGACTGCAGGCATATACTGTACAAGCAAGAACCTGTTCAAAATGCAGCCGTTATAGTTTTATATCTATATTTCAGCAGGCTCCTGCAGGAGAGACAGAGCAATGTGAAAAATGTTGTGCTCTGAATGCAGTAACCGTACATGGACCAGAGCTGGCAGACAGACTGTGTCCTCAGGGGCTGCTGCCTTTAACAGCAGACATCATACAGAGATTATACAGTGGAAATCACCAGAAATAGGAAGTTTGTAGTTACAGGGACGGGACATCACATAGACAGACATATCAACGGAGAGACTTATGTATCAGGCATGGGCATCCAGTGTGTGTGTGTGTGTGTGTGTGTGTGTGTACATGCATAGGTGAGTATATCAACACATAGGCCTTTTTTGATTAAAAAGTGTCAATGAACACACACACTAACACAAACACACCAACTAATCTGCTCTAGCTTGTTAGTAGTGACAGACAGCAGTGGAGGTGAGGTTAGACACAGCAGAGGCAGGATCGAGGCAGGGCAGAGGCAGGATAGAGACAGGGTAGAGGCAGGGTAGAGGCAGGGTAGAAGAAGGGTAAAGGCTGAATATAGGCAGGATGGAGGCAGGGTAGAGGCAAGATAGAGGAAGGGTAGAGGTGGGAGCAGATAGCAGTAGAGAGAGGAGCAGAGAGAGGAGAGAGAGGAGTAGAGCGAGGAGAAGAGAGGAGAGAGAGGAGTAGAGAGAGGGGAGAGAGAGGAGAAGAGAGGGGAGAAGAGAGGGGAGAGACAGGAGTAGAGAGAGGAGGAAAGAGAGGGGAGAGAGGAGGAAAGAGGGGAGAGAGATGGGGAGAGAGGAGTAGAGAAAGGAGAAGAGAGGAAAGAGAGGAGTAGAGAGAGGAGAAGAGAGGATGAAAGAGGAGAAGAGAGGGGAGAGAGAGGAGAAGAGAGGGGAGAGACAGGAGTAGAGAGAGGAGGAAAGAGAGGGGAGAGAGATGGGGAATGTGTGTGTGTGTGTGTGTGTGTGTGTGTGTGTGTGTGTGTCATGTGTGCTTGTATCTTATCTGTGTGTAGGACATGCATGTGTTTTTTCAATCTGTGTGAGTGGGTCTAACAGAATCACAAGCTTGGGCCAGGCTTCCACAGCTCTGTCACTCTCCCAGGTGTTAGTTTTCACCAGGCAGCAGAGGCTTCCCCAGCTCTGTCACTCTCCCAGGTGTTAGTTTTCACCAGGCAGCAGAGGCTTCCACAGATCCGTCTCTCTCCCAGATATTAGTTTTTGCCAGGCAGCAGAGTCTTCCAAAGCGATTGGATCAAGCTGAACGGGAGACAGATGACTCAACAAGCCTCCCTCTTCAACTGCCGCCTGCAGGGTACATTCTGGACAGGATGTGCCTGAGAAAAACCAGCTGCTGCTCTGCTCCTAAAACTATCAACACACATGCCTCGCCCACCTGAGGATCTGTCTATTTCAGCCACCTATGTCCTGTGTTTGAGTGGTGCAAAGTCCACTTTTCACTTAAATATCACTCGATTGATTGCTTTCCTTTTCTTCCTGCGACTCTTTCATACTCTTGTGCGTCCCTGTGAACTTTACGACCTCGGAAATGTTTGTAATGACGTGTCAAACACTCCCCGGTAATGGCTGAAATGGCCTTAATAGGATACATTGTATTTCCGTTCAATCTATAACAACGTTTTGTCTGGGATTTAACGCATCGTCTCAACACTTACATCACAAGAAACTTTATGTTGATGGTTGTTCATGTTTTGTAGAATTTAAAAACTGTCACGATCGTCGTAAGAAACGGACCAAAGTGCAGCGTGGTGTGAATGCATCATTTTAATGGATGACGATAAATCGAAGTAAACTGAACAAACCAATAAATGAACTACGACCGTGAAGCTATATATCAAATGTGCTGACACAAGCAACTAACATAGACAATCACCCACAACCCACAATGCCAAAACAGGCTACCTAAATATGGTTCCCAATCAGAGACAATTACTAACACCTGCCTCTTATTGAGAACCATATCAGGCCAAACACAGAAACAGAAAAACTAGACATACCACATAGAATGTCCACTCAGATCACACCCTGACCAAACAAAACCTATAAACATACAAAGCAAACTATGGTCAGGGCGTGACAAAAACGTTATAGTTATAAAAAGTTGAAATGTTTACAAATTAGATGGCTGAAATGAAATATTATGTCGGAATTCACCAACAATGTAAAGTATGTATGGCGGTGTAAACTAGAGCCAAACTGTAGATTTTTAATTCAAGGTTATCCTGCTATTGACACACTTGTTAAATGTTGCAGCAGAACGTGATAACAACAGTAGTTAATGAGGAAGTCTAGACAGAGCAGGTGAATACAGGTAGGGTAAACAGAGCAGGTGAGTACAGGTAGGGTAGACAGAGCAGGTGAATACAGGTAGGGTAGACAGAGCAGGTGAATACAGGTAGGGTAAACAGAGCAGGTGAATACAGGTAGGGTAGACAGAGCAGGTGAGTACAGGTAGGGTAGACAGAGCAGGTGAATACAGGTAGGGTAGACAGAGCAGGTGAATACAGGTAGGGTAAACAGAGCAGGTGAATACAGGCAGGGTAGACAGAGCAGGTGAGTACAGGTAGGGTAGACAGAGCAGGTAAATACAGGTAGGGTAAGCAGAGCAGGTGAGTAAAGGTAGGGTAGACAGAGCAGGTGAATACAGGTAGGGTAGATAGAGCAGGTGAATACAGGTAGGGTAAACAGAGCAGGTAAATACAGGTAGGGTAGACAGAGCAGGTGAATACAGGTAGGGTAGACAGAGCAGGTGAATACAGATAGGGTAGACAGAGCAGGTGAATACAGGTAGGGTAAACAGAGGAGGTGAGTACAGGTAGGGTAGACAGAGCAGGTGAATACAGGTAGGGTAGACAGAGCAGGTGAATACAGGTAGGGTAAACAGAGCAGGTGAATACAGGTAGGGTAAACAGAGCATGTGAGTACAGGTAGGGTAGACAGAGAAGGTGAGTACAGGTAGGGTAGACAGAGCAGGTGAATACAGGTAGGGTAGACAGAGCAGGTGAGTGCTGGTAGGGTAGACAGAGCAGGTGAGTGCAGGTAGGGTAGACAGAGCAGGTAAATACAGGTATGGTAGACAGAGCCGGTGAGTGCAGGTAGGGTAGACAGAGCAGGTAAATACAGGTAAGGTAGACAGAGCCGGTGAGTGCAGGTAGGGTAGACAGAGCAGGTGAATACAGGTAAGGTAGACAGAACAGGTGAGTACAGGTAGGGTAAACAGAGCAGGTGAGTGCAGGTTGGTAGACAGAGCAGGTGAGTGCAGGTAGGGTAGACAGAGCAGGTGAGTGCAGGTAGGGTAGACAGAGCAGGTGGGTGCAGGTAGGGTAGACAGAGCAGGTGAGTGCAGGTAGGGTAGACAGAGCAGGTGAGTGCAGGTAGGGTAGACAGAGCAAGTGAGTGCAGGTAGGGTAGACAGAGCAGCTGAGTTCAGGTAGGGTAGACAGAGCAGGTGAGTGCAGGTAGGGTAGACAGAGCAGGTGAGTGCAGGTAGGGTAGACAGAGCAGGTGGGTGCAGGTAGGGTAGACAGAGCAGGTGAGTGCAGGTAGGGTAGACAGAGCAGGTGAGTGCAGGTAGGGTAGACAGAGCAAGTGAGTGCAGGTAGGGTAGACAGAGCAGCTGAGTTCAGGTAGGGTAGACAGAGCAGGTGAGTGCAGGTAGGGTAGACAGAGCAGGTGAGTGCAGGTAGGGTAGACAGAGCAGGTGGGTGCAGGTAGGGTAGACAGAGCAGGTGAGTGCAGGTAGGGTAGACAGAGCAGGTGAGTGCAGGTAGGGTAGACCGAGCAGGTGGGTGCAGGTATGGTAGACAGAGCAGGTGAGTGCAGGTAGGGTAGACAGAGCAGGTGAGTGCAGGTAGGGTAGACAGAGCAGGTGAGTGCAGGTAGGGTAGACAGAGCAGATGAATACAGGTAGGGTAGACAGAGCAGGTGAGTGCAGGTAGGGTAGACAGAGCAGGTGGGTGCAGGTAGGGTAGACAGAGCAGGTGAGTGCAGGTAGGGTAGACAGAGCAACTTTTTGGTGGTTACAGCCGTTTTCCACCTCTTTATGGGATACTATATGCAAAAATGCAAATACATGTGTTACTATATGCATATATACACTGTGTGTTTTTGCAAATGAGGCATATACCATATGAGTGCAGTCTAAGAAACAAAAGGTGTAATTTGAGAAATTAAATTCCTGAATTCACACCAAAATCCATTCATTATTTAATCAATATCTGATGGATTATAAAAATTCTAAAAGTTTCGAGTGTCTTCTTTATCCATTCTACAATTGTTGTTTTTAAACTGTTTAACAATTTGGAAGACCGTTGCTACTAGAACACTTTTCTTCAACCCTGGTGACTGAGGACACACAGAGTGTGCATGCTTTTGTTCCCACTATGCACTAGCTCAAAATGACGAAACTAATCAAGCACTACATTAATCAATCCCTTGTGTGTTAGTATGTGTTTGTTAGTACTGGGTTGGAACCAAACCCTGTACATACACAGAAGGATGGAACACAGGATTAACCAATAACAGGTTCTAATGACATCACCTCAAACAGTCCAGTCAGCTGGGAAGTGTTCGTTCTTGACCATAGGGCATAGAAAGCCCATCAGAAAATAGTGGAAAGGCAATCACCTCTTTATCAGGACTCAGTTAATCCATTTTTCTTTTTCTCTCAATGTGAAATCCTTCATTTCAGACCCCATTGACAGCAGCTTGGAACTTGTTAAAGAATGGTCAAATGTGACCCGTTTCAGGAAACTAGGCGTATGTCGCGGGTCACTACTTAACAGGAGAGCCGTTTTTACTGAAACTTTTGACAAATGCCTTCTCGAACATTTGAACTTTCATGTGCCTTAATAAGAAACTTAATTGCCATCTGTAAATATGTATAAAAGTGTTAAATTACGAGCCTAGTTGGTTAAGCCACAGAGTAAGTAACCTTCCCGCTATCCATGATTGGCTGAGATAATGAGTGGGCTGGACATGCCGAGAGATGAGTTTGGATTGATCTGCCATATAGCACACTTCTGTCTATTTGAGCTGGCCATTATGTCTAGGTAATCCTCTCTAACGCATTATTTAAAAATGCATCGTGTAGTAAAACTGTATAAGCCTAATGTCAAGTTAAAGTGTACTGTTAGCTAGCTAACATTAGCTGGTTGGCTCGCTATCTAACGTTACGTGTATGTTCTCCACTTTCTGGAGGACCGAGTTTTGAAATCAGTGGTATTCGAGTATGATAGCTAAGGAGATGGAGAAAACACCTGTTTGAATACATCTTCAAACTAAGGGCAACCATGGCATTCAACAGGAGACGCGTCCATCAATGATGTATACAAAAAATAGTCTGGCTGCTACATTTTTAGATAATACACGCTTATAATTTGACAGAAAGCGGTTTCATTTCAAGTTAAAGTGTGCTGTTAGCTAGCTAGCTAACGTTAGCTGGCTGGCTCGCTACCTAACATTAGGTGTTTTTGTTGTTATTATTCGCATCTCAGACCCATTTGCTTGACAAGTTATAGCCTAATGTTAGCTAGCTAACATTGAACCTGGTTGGTTAGCTGGATAGTAATGCAGGATAGTAACGTCATGAGTTCGGATTGTAGTTCATTGTTTACCTAGCTAGCCAACTAACTACATGTCTTAACAAAATACTCTCCTCAGAGTGTGCCAGAGTGCAGAATAAGTGATAAATTTACGAACACTCAACACCAATTGAATATAGCCGATGTCAGTAAACGTTGGCAAAAAAGCGTAAATAAACTACTGCCAGCAGCACAGTTATAGTCCCCAATACTCTGGATAACAGGAAACCAGCCTAAACAGCTCTGCTTGTCACGTCTGCTCCCGCTCTCCCGCTCTGGTGCTAAAGAGCTGTTTCGCTCTGTCGGTTTCTGAAGTTTCATCCCTGTGTCAGCATTATTGTCGTTTCCGTTTCCCCTGTCCAGACGCTGTCCGTATTCTGTTCCTGTCTGTGGTTACCTGCTTCTCATCTCCAGCGTTGATCCTTACAGAATTCTGACACCAATATGTGAAGCATCAGGGAGTTTTGTTTTTTTGTTTTTGTTGGTGATGTCGGGTCCGGGTGCCGTCGCCGATGGAACCGGGGGTGCCTCAGCTGGCTTGTCGGGCTTCCATGCCTTAGCTGGCTTCAGAGGTTTTCTTTCCTTGAGTTGATTCAGCAGGCGACCATCCGACGTCATGCCTCAGCCGGTTCATCAGGCTCCCACGCCTAAGCCGGCTTGTCAAGCTCCCACACCACAGCGGGATGCCGGGTGGCGCCCCTAGAGGGGGGGTACTGTCACGCCTGCTCCCGCTCTCC
>NW_027259004.1:0-44114 GCF_045791955.1 Oncorhynchus clarkii lewisi | reverse complement strand
GCACCATATTTTCTAACATGGTACATTTTCATATGCAAAGCTGTCATTAAAGCAAAGGGTGGCTACTTTGAAGAATCTCAAATATAAAATATATTTTGATTTGTTAAACACTTTTTTGGTTACTACATGAATCCATATGTGTTATTTCATAGTTTTGATGTCCCCACTATTATTCTACAATGTAGAAAATAGTAAAAATAAAGAAAAACCCTGGAATGAGTAGGTGTGTCCAAACTTTTGACTGGTAGTGTATATATACAGTCACAGTGGTCAGGTACTCTGTTTAGGGCCAAATAGCATTCTAGTTTGTTCTGTTTTTTTGTTAATTCTTTCCAATGTGTCAAGTAATTATCTTTTTGTTTTCTCATGATTTGTTTGGGTCTAATTGTGTTGCTGTCCTGGGGCTCTGTGGGGTCTGTTTGTGTTTGTGAACAGAGCCCCAGGACCAGCTTGCTTAGGGGACTCTTCTCCAGGTTCATCTCTCTGTAGGTGATGGCTTTGTTATGGAAGGTTTGGTAATCGCTTCCTTTTAGGTGGAATACAGGTAAAACATTATTATTATTTTTGTATATACACAGATATATCTCTAATTTGGGAGATGCTGTTATCTAGAGTGACTTACAATGTTTAGCTGGTAAGTCACAAGAAAAATATGAATGTTTGGGGAACAGTCATGGTCTAACATGAACAACTATGGGCAGTACCATTTGATGTTCAGCAATGTCTGATTTGGGTTCAGGTCTTAACTATGAAACCTGGTAATAAACCCAGTCCAGTGTTTGTTTGTAACTGACCTGGGGCCTGTCAGAGACGTATTTGGCGCAGTGTCGGATGAGGCGGATGGCCTCCATGCTGGTGTCCGGGAAGGAGGCGTTGCAGGCGAACTCAGACAGACACTTGACTGCATCCTGGAAGGAGTCTATGGTAGCTGGGAAGTGCTTCTCAAATACATTCGCTGAGAGAAGACAGATGAAGATCAGAGGAAATGGATCAAATTGGATTCTGATGACTAAAGTTAACTGATCTGTCAATCAGAATTACATTCCATGGCCCTGTCATCAAAAATACTAAAATAAACAACTTGAGGATTAAATATTAATCTAATAGTGAAACCATCATATTGAAAATAACACATTATAAGATAGAGACAGGACAGATCAGATATGAAAGTTCTTAGCCCGAGGTGTGTGTGTGTTAGTAACTCACTGGAGATGTGCCCCGTGGTCTGGAAGGCCAGCTCTACGATGCTCTCGTCCTGGTCCGAGGCAGCCAGGTGGAACACTGAGAAGATGTTCTTCCAGCCCGACCGGATGTTCCCCGCCTGTGAGTTGACCATCTGGGCTATGCAGCGCACCACCATGTCCCTGATCGTTGGAGATCTGGAGGAGCAGGAGGAGGACATATGGGTTATACTGTATGTGAAAGAACGTTGGACTATGAGGAGGATCATCCATACTGCAGTACAAGTACCCCTGCTACAGCCCTTTATTCAGCCCTTCTCATTTTCCCCCTTTTGGATGTTGTGACATACTGGTTTCAGACAGTGACTGTTGTCATAGCAAAGAGCTGGTCTATTTTTCCGGGTGCTTTGAAGAATGAGAGAGGACCAGCCTCTGCACAAAAGTACTCTCACACACTGAGTCTAATGAACACATAGCACCACAGGGCGTCCGTGGCTTTACGTGGCTCCCTGCCACTTCCTCTGAGCTGTAACACTCTTCTCACAGTAAACCAGTGGTTGGATTTGGGACTGGTAGTGCTCCTTCACATCAATGAAAACAGCCTTTAACTCCAATTTGAATCAACTGCATCTGTGTCACAACTTCAACTCTGTTATCTTTGATTTAGTTGCCAGAGTGCAATTCTAGTGCTCAAAACCAAGAAGAGATATTATATAAAATCACAATCTCCATCTCGGGTTAGATCTGACTAAGGATGTTGCGGTGACCATATAACCACCACACCGTCGGTTACGAGTCATGAAGGCAGTCAAATTTCATGTGACCGTTTAGTCACGGTAATTAGGCTTCTCCAAGCTCTGATATGCTGCTGCTGGTCATTAGTAGCCTACAAAGCCTTCTAACTTCCTGGTACTCAGCACTCTATTGTCCCTCTAATCACTCTGACATCAATGCAAATGTCTTCGAAACAGGTGCATGATAATGGTCCATTCTAAATCAAATCAAATTTCACACATATATATTATTTAGTATATGTAAAGACCAGATTAAATCAAGAATAGTCTGCTGGGTGACAATATGAGCCTATCACTTGTGAATTATATATTATCACTTGTGAATGATGCCCATCATAAGAAATTCCCTTTTTTTTTGGCGACTTTTTAGAATCATAGTCACACACCTCAATGCACCTTTAAATTTAAAGCATTACATGCATAATCACATTTGCAGTCACTTTTGATAATGGTGTTTTCAGCTAATGGAGCATTCACTCTTAAAGGCTACTGCATGTGTGCATTGCTGCCCGTATAATGTGGAGAAATAGCCTAATAGTTTATCAGCATTTTAAGCTAAATGTTCTGATCTGTTGCGTCGGCCACATTGCGTCAAAGTTTTTTTTATGCTAGTGGTTGTATTAATTAATTTGGGATATATTGCATCCCACAACTGCCCAGACTATGTTGGGAATATTTATTTCTCGCACAGAATAGGTCAACTTTTGTACAATGGGGGATAGTAGATCGACATAAGCTAGTGATTTTGCTGTTCGTTAGGCCTACTCGTCTTGTTGGCTGACAAAAAGTAAATGTGGACGGACAGTTCTTCCAATATCTTCAATACACATTGGATAAGGAATTGGATAAGGACGTGTGCAGTTGCATCCCAGACGTGTCTGTCTTCACTTGTAGCCTGTGAGAAAGACCCGATCAAGTGATAGGAGAAGGACACCACTGTCCGCAAGAAGCATGGATGCATTAGGGTGCATTACGGCCACAAAGGGGATGCTGCCGTGAAATTCAAGGCTTTATCAAGTGCTTGTCAAATTGTGAATGAGAAACTAATGAAGTGTGTACAAAAAACAAAGCAGAGCTCATGCCTTTTTTCATCATGCAGTCTCATCATGCAGCCTAACAATATATTACACATCAAAACATATAGCCCAACATTTGTAGAACAACTAAAGTTATATTAATAACTCTAAATTAAGCATATAGGATTACCTATTTCTTTGTTAACCGCACAACACAGAATAGCCCCATGTGCACACTCCCTCAAATCATTTGGAGAAAATATTTATATTTTATTCAGCTTTGTTCAATTGTATTCTTCATACTATAAAAGAATGCCATGGAATTCTAAGCAAATCTTGTATGCTAAATGAACTAGTGTAGCCCACAACCATTTGGCAGTCACGTGTGTTCCCTCTCCGGCCTCTAGGTCACCAGGCGGCTCGTTAGGGCGCACACCTGTCACCAGCGTAAGGCGGATAATGACACTCACCTGGACTCCATCACCTCCTTGATGACCTGCCCTTTATATATGTCACTCCCTTTGGTTTCTTCCCCAGTCTTCATTGTTTCTGTTCCTGTTTCATGTCGGTGCGCTGTTTGTGTTTCTTGTTTTGCTCATTTATTAATTAAATGTATTCACTCCCTGAACTTGCTTCCTGACTCTCAGCGGACATCGTTACAGAATGATGATTCACCAAAGGGAAGCATCTGGGAGTGTTTTTTGGTGTTTTCTTTGGAGGTGATGTCGGGTCCGGGTGTCAAAACCGGAGCTACCTGGGAGGCCTCAGCCGGTTCGATAGGCTTCCATGCCGAAGCCGGTGGAACAGGTTCCCTTGCCTCAGCCGAGGCAACCGGGGAGGTCTCAGCCGGCTCATCAGGTTCACTCCTCAGCCGGTTCTTCAGGTTTCTGCGCCTCACTGGAGACAGCCGGTCCGCTCCGGATCCCGGGGATCGTCCCTGTGGTTGGCGTCCTGCGGCTGGAGCCCAATGCGCCTGGGAGGGGGTACTGTCACCTGGACTCCATCACCTCCTTGATTACCTGCCCTTTATGTGTCATTTCCTTTGGTTTCTTCCCCAGTCGTCATTGTTTCTGTTCCTGTTCCATGTCGGTGTGCTGTTTGTGTTTCTTGTTTTGTTCATTTATCTGTTAAATGTATTCACTCCCTGAACTTGCTTCCTGACTCTCAGCGGACATCGTTACGTTAATAATGGATGTATTGTGATGGTGTAGGCTATATAACATGGATTTATTGTGGTGTAGGCTATATAACATGGATGTATTGTGATGATGTAGGCTATATAACATGGATTTATTAGACTTTGTAAAATGTAGATGTTCCAAAGGTCTGCATCAGTGGATGGTAGGCTGTGTGTCGAAGCCAGGAGATGCTAAATGTGTTTGTTAATTAACGGACAATTACTGTGAGACCGACAGTTATTTGCTTGACAATCACCGACTGGCAAAGTTTCGTGACAGCCACAGCCCTAGTTCTGACTGACTGTTTGCTCAGAGAGCTGGGTGGGTGTTTGACACAGAGCAGTGACCCAGCCCTTACAGAAAGACCAGATTTCACATGTGTTTTTGGAACACTTCACATGTGATCATGCAAAATGAGTGTGCGTTTTTCCGTAAGGGAGTACAGGGAGACTGGCTGACTGCAGCGCAAAGCGAGATAGGTGCTGAAATGTGAACCACAGAGGTAAAATACAATACTGACCTTGTGACGCCAGACTACCACAGCCAAGTGCCTAGGCAACCAGCTTGTGTGTACATGTACCACCATACACGCACCTAAGCGAGCACAACCACAAGCATATTCATGCAATTATGCTAAACACGTGCACACAAACACACTCAAATCAAATGTTATTGGTCACATACACGTGTTTAGCAGATGTTATTGCGGGTATAGCGAAATACTTGAACCTGATTGAATCACAGGAGTCAATCAGGAATAACGTTTAAGGCAACATCCTATTTACCTGTTCTTTTTCATGATGTGCTCGAAAGGCCTCAGAAAGTCCTTCTGGAACCTGAAGTTTGCCAGCTCTCCCTTCTCTAGAAACTTCATGGACAGCTGCCGGAGAGAATCCACAGCAAAGATAGCCACGTCCTCGTTGGGGTTACATCCAACCTGAACATATAGACAGAAAGAAGTTTAACATCTCTACCCCACTCACTTACTGCAGTAACTTTTCAGTGTAACTGCAGTTATTCTGCAACTACTGCGTCCAAAATACCACAGTTGACTGCAGTTACTGCACTTTTACTGCAGTTTCAAAACTGCAATCTTTTTTTGCAAGGGTAATAGCCTATTTTAACACTTCTGTCCTCTCCAAATCACGTTGTGTGTTCTCTGATAAACTAGACTCCAGTCAGAAACATGACTTGCAAAATAAGACATGCCGCACTTCAGAAACACAGCAGAAATCAGTGAAGTACTAAAGCCCTTAGATTAGATTCTTTAAGCTATGTGTTGCTGAGGGCAATGTTACAAAGACTGATTAACACCTGGTTAATCAGGTGTGTGGACTTTCAAGCCCAGTGTTTTCCCAACTCCGGTCCTCCAGTACCCCCTAACAGAACACATGTTTGTTGTAGCCCCGGACAAACACACCTGATTCAACTCATTTAGGGCTTGATGATTACTTGACAAGTTGATTCAGGCGTGCTTGTCCGGGGGGATACAACAAAAACATGTTCTGTTAGGGGGTACTGGAGGACTGGAGTTGGGAAACACTGATCTAGCCAACAACATGAATTGATCAATTAATGCGGAGGGGAAAAAAACAGCTGTCCCTGACAACCAGAGTTGTGGACCCCTGTTTTAAGCAGAGAAATAAATCCCAAGATGTCCACCTTGTTGAAGTGGTCTCCAATGACCTCCCAGATCCTGGACCACTGCAGTCTGATACGTCCCATGTTGTAGTAGGAGATCTCCACTATCTTCTGCAGGCTGAACATGCGGGGGTGTGTGGGCGAGGCCAGCTCATCCATAGATACAGCACACAACCAGCGCACAAAGTCCACTGAAAACACAGAGAAACCAGTGTTAGTCAACCGTCAGGACAGCCATGGTACAATGCCAATACATCCACATCGGGTAAGGATGTGATCAAACACTGTAATTGAATTCAGTTCTGATTTAGAACACTCACCAATTGCATTACCATCCAGTCTGGTAGAACCTGTGAATATTCTGCAAGAACGGAATCAATCATATTTAAAACATTTACAGTAAATTTATTCACATGATAGAACAATGGCAGAGTTAAGACCCCAAAGCAGTCAGTGGTAATACAGCAGGATCTATAAGAGACTACTACAGTAACTACCTGTCTACAGCCACCACCACACTCTGGGAGCTGGTCTCTCCTATGGACTCCTGGATACTGAGGATCTGCTTCCGGTCTACTGTCCCACCTGCTGTGGACCACAGGACAGTCAGTCACATCTCCAGAGTCAAGCATATTACCAAGCATCTCCAGAGTCAAGCATGTTACCAAGCATCTCCAGAGTCAAGCATGTTACCAAGCATCTCCAGCATCAAGCATGTTACCAAGCATCTCCAGAGTCAAGCATGTTACCAAGCATCTCCAGAGTCAAGCATGTTACCAAGCATGTTACCAAGCATCTCCAGAGTCAAGCATGTTACCAAGCATCTCCAGCATCAAGCATGTTACCAAGCATCTCCAGCATCAAGCACATCACCTGCTTGTTAACTACCGTTTATTTAACCAGTTTATAACCAAAACATGTATTAAAGGGATAAGCACTGACCCAGGCCCAGGTATTCGTCGTTGCTCTGCTCCTTGGTGCTGGTGATGAAGCCCTCTTTCCCCCGAACTGTCCCTGAGATGTACCTGGCCTTAACCCCCGTCCCGATCAGCTGGGCCAGCTCCAACTGACTGATACACTTCATTATCTGTAGGGGGGTGGGGGGCACCCATACATTCACTTATTTATTCATTCATTTGCACAGATATATCTACTCATTAGTCTTAATTAGTTGACAGAGAAACATACTTATCACATTGGTTCCACATCAAAATAAACAAAATGGAGACAAAATTATACAATACTGACAGTGATACTATAACAGCTACTACTGATTACTAGACTGAAAAATGAGATGAAAAGTGAGCAGCGGGTCCAGACCTCGTGCCAGGAGGTGCCCAGGTAGTTTCCGTCTGTGTGGGCGACGGTGATGAGAGTCTTGATGGTGTCGATGTTCTTCTGCTTCATCTCAGTGATGCCAGAGCTGGCTGTGAGCAGGGTGAACCGTGCCAGGGCCTGGATGTACGCATCCCGCTCCAGCTGTGTGTGAGTGTGAGTGAGAGTGAGAGAGAGAGTGAGAGAGAGAGAGAGAGAGAGAGAGAGAGAACTGCTTTACTCTCTCCAAAAACTTTTTGATCATGCCGAGACATACAAAGACACAAACCCGTATAATCTAAATAGGTATAATAAGTGGGCTATGTGCAGTTTTTATTTGATTTCTGTTGAAGTGTCTGTATGTCATAAGATCAATGTGTTTAAATGTCTGTTTGTACATAAAGTGGTCATGTTTATATGTTCAGCTGCCTGGCGAATGTAAATGAGCTGCCAAATGTGGTCCAACGCATCACTTCTTATACTCTGGGATGTACAGTGGGGAGAACAAGTATTTGATACACTGCCAATTTTGCAGGTTTCCCTACTTACAAAGCATGTAGAGGTCTGTAATTTTTTATCATAGGTACACTTCAACTGTGAAAGATGGAATCTAAAATAAAAATCCAGAAAATCACATGACATAAGTATTTGATACATCAGAAAATCAGAACTTAATATTTGGTACAGAAACCTTTGTTTGCAATTACAGAGATCATACGTTTCCTGTAGTTCTTGACCAGGTTTGCACACACTGTAGCAGGGATTTTGGCCCACTCGTCCATACAGACCTTCTCCAGATCATTCAGGTTTCGGGGCTGTCGCTGGGCAATACGGACTTTCAGCTCCCTCCAAAGATTTTCTATTGGGTTCAGGTCTGGAGACTGGCTAGGCCACTCCAGGACCTTGAGATGCTTCTTACGAAGCCACTCCTTAGTTGCCCTGGCTGTGTGTTTCGGGTCGTTGTCATGCTGGAAGACCCAGCCAATGCTCTTACTGAGGGAAGGAGGTTGTTGGCCAAGATCTCGCGATAAATGGCCCCATCCATCCTCCCCTCAATACGGTGCAGTCGTCCTGTCCCCTTTGCAGAAAAGCATCCCCAAAGAATGATGTTTCCACCTCCATTCTTCACGGTTGGGATGGTGTTCTTGGGGTTGTACTCATCCTTCTTCTTCCTCCAAACACGGCGAGTGGAGTTTAGACCAAAAAGCTCTATTTTTGTCTCATCAGACCACATGACCTTCTCCCATTCCTCCTCTGGATCATCCAGATGGTCATTGGCAAACTTCAGACGGGCCTGGACATGCGCTGGCTTGAGCAGGGGGACCTTGCGTGCGCTGCAGGATTTTAATCCATGACGGCGTAGTGTGTTATTTATGGTTTTCTTTGAGACTGTGGGCCCAGCTCTCTTCAGGTCATTGACCAGGTCCTGCCGTGTAGTTCTGGGCTGATCCCCCACCTTCCTCATGATCATTGATGCCCCACAGGGTGAGATCTTGCATGGAGCCCCAGACCGAGGGTGATTGACCGTCATCTTGAACTTCTTCTCCATTTTCTAATAATTGCGCCAACAGTTGTTGCCTTCTCACCAAGATGCTTGCCTATTGTCCTGTAGCCCATCCCAGCCTTGTGCAGGTCTACAATTTTATCCCGGATGTCCTTACACAGCTCTCTGGTCTTGGCCATTGTGGAGAGGTTGGAGTCTGTTTGATTGAGTGGGTGGACAGGTGTCTTTTATACAGGTAACGAGTTCAAACAGGTGCAGTTAATACAGGTAATGAGTGGAGAACAGGAGGGATTCTTAAAGAAAAACTAACAGGTCTGTGAGAGCCGGAATTCTTACTGGTTGGTAGGTGATCAAATACTTATGTCATGCAATAAAATGCAAATTAATTACCCTAAAAATCATACAATGTGATTTTCTGGATTTTTGTTTTAGATTCCGTCTCTCACAGTTGAAGTGTACCTATGATAAAAATTACAGACCTCTACAAGCTTTGTAAGTAGGAAAACCTGCAAAATCGGCAGTGTATCAAATAACTGTATGTGTTGTGGTACATTGTCCCTGCCAAAAAAAATTAAGAAATACAATACAATAATATTTGGGAAACACACCATTTGAACACATACAGTGTTAGCGTGCTAACTAGATTACCTGTATGGTGAAGATGCAGGCTATCCGGATGGCAAAGCGTATTCCCTCCAGACAGAGAAAAGCCACCTCAGTGTCGTCACAGTCCTGGAGGCCCACACTGAAGGCTGCTAGGAACGGGGTCCAGGCCAGCTTGAACATGGGTCTGACATGCTCCAGGTGTGTGGCGCTGGTGAAGGGAGCCTGGACGTGACTGACAGCCTCCATCAGGGCCTTGGCTGTCTTAGCCATCTGCTCCATCTCTACATTATACAGCAGCCGCCTCTGCTTCTCACTGGCCACACCTAATCCAGGAACAAAGGCAAAGCCAAAACATCAACAAACAGTCTCTGTTTCTTTTGGCTACACCTGAACCAGGATCATATTAAAGGCTTCCTCCATTTAGCTTTTGCCTATATTTTCAGATCAGTGTATATCATAGAGGAGATGAGAGGAAGACACTTGAACAAAAGCAGTAAGGCCTGAGGAGGTGTGGTATATGGCCAATATACCACGGCTAAGGGCTGTTCTTAAGCATGACATATGCGGAGTGCCTGGATACAGCCCATAGCCGTGGTATATTTGTCATATATCACAAACCCCCCCGAGGTGTCTTATTGCTATTATAAACTGGTTACCAATGTAATTAGAGCAGTAAAAATACATGTTTTGTCATACCCGTGGTATACGGTCTGATATACCACAGCTTTCAGCCAATCAGCATTCAGGGTTCGAACCCCCCAGTTTATAACTGAAAATAATCCACTCATAAACTTTCCCATTGTACAACAGAGACTATCTCAAACGTTTTCCACAGATCAGTAATACAATCTAATCAAACTATATCTTAATCCCCTTTATATCTCTTTGATTGTTATGACAATTCTATGATCTCCACAAAGATATCAGATGGCTCTCGTCGGGTACATCTAAAGCTGATTACTTGAGAAAGATCCATTACGCCGCAAAATAGGCATTTCACATCTTGACGTCTGAACAAAATCATATTTGACACGCTCAATTTCAGTCTGTAATGACACAGTTGTGCTGGCAGACACAGAGGAACAGAGATACGCACTGTGCTTGTTGGATTTCAGAGTAATTTCCTTGGTCTCCTTCATAGCGATCTTCTTCCCTGCGATCTCGTCGTAGATGGCAGACAGATATTCCTCCGGTAGATCCTTGCTGTCGTTGATCCCTCTGTTCATCTTGATGTATTGCTCTTTAGTCATCTTGTTCTTCACCTTTGAAAAGTAAAATATGAGATGTATTACCATAACCATACCCTGTCTGTCTGCCAGCCTGTCTGTCTCTCTGCGCCGGCCTATTTGTCTGTTTATCTGTCTGCCTGCCTGTATCTCTGCCTGCCTGTCTGTCTGTCTATTTTCCTGTATGTCTGCCTGTCTGTCTGCCTATTTGCCTGTCTGTCTGCCTGCATGTCTGTCCGTCTCTCTCCGCCGGCCTATTTGTCTGCCTGTCTGAATGCCTATTTGCCTGTCTGTCTGCCTGCATGTCTGTCTGTCTATTTTCCTGTATGTCTGCCTGTCTGAATGCCTATTTGCCTGTCTGTCTGCCTGCATGTCTGTCCGTCTCTCTCCGCCAGCCTATTTGTCTGCCTGTCTGAATGCCTATTTGCCTGTCTGTCTGCCTGCATGTCTGTCCGTCTCTCTCCGCCGGCCTATTTGTCTGCCTGTCTGAATGCCTATTTGCCTGTCTGTCTGCCTGCATGTCTGTCCGTCTCTCTCCGCCGGCCTATTTGTCTGCCTGTCTGAATGCGTATTTGCCTGTCTGTCTGCCTGCATGTCTGTCCGTCTCTCTCCGCCAGCCTATTTGTCTGCCTGTCTGAATGCCTATTTGCCTGTCTGTCTGCCTGCATGTCTGTCCGTCTCTCTCCGCCGGCCTATTTGTCTGCCTGTCTGAATGCGTGTCTGTCCGTCTCTCTCCGCCAGCCTATTTGCCTGTCTGTCTGCCTGCATGTCTGTCCGTCTCTCTCCGCCAGCCTATTTGTCTGCCTGTCTGAATGCCTATTTGCCTGTCTGTCTGCCTGCATGTCTGTCCGTCTCTCTCCGCCAGCCTATTTGTCTGCCTGTCTGAATGCGTATTTGCCTGTCTGTCTGCCTGCATGTCTGTCCGTCTCTCTCCGCCAGCCTATTTGTCTGCCTGTCTGAATGCCTATTTGCCTGTCTGTCTGCCTGCATGTCTGTCCGTCTCTCTCCGCCAGCCTATTTGTCTGCCTGTCTGAATGCGTATTTGCCTGTCTGTCTGCCTGCATGTCTGTCCGTCTCTCTCCGCCAGCCTATTTGTCTGCCTGTCTGAATGCCTATTTGCCTGTCTGTCTGCCTGCATGTCTGTCCGTCTCTCTCCGCCAGCCTATTTGTCTGCCTGTCTGAATGCGTATTTGCCTGTCTGTCTGCCTGCATGTCTGTCCGTCTCTCTCCGCCAGCCTATTTGTCTGCCTGTCTGAATGCCTATTTGCCTGTCTGTCTGCCTGCATGTCTGTCCGTCTCTCTCCGCCAGCCTATTTGTCTGTTTATCTGTCTGCAACAGCTAGCATTGCTTTCCCTGTGTGTCTGCCATGGATAAATGTCTGCTAAACGCAGCTGAGGTGATTGTTTCTGTCAGTTCATCTTCCCAGAAACTGTCTCCGGCTGCGGTCTTACCTGCGGACTATGAAGGTCTGTTGTCAACATAATGATTGAGTAGGCAAGGACGTACGCAGTGTCTGCACTCGCAAACTCAGTTTGCCTGAAGAGAGGAGAGAGAGAGGAGAGAGAGAGGAGAGAGGAAGGAGAGAAAGAGAGAAAAGAGGATAAACATAGAGCTGAATAAAGAATTGATGCATTTGTGCGAGACAACACAGATATTTAGTGAATGCACTGACTTGATAATAGAGAGCAATCTGACTCCTGGCAGTCAATGTCCTTGAATGTGCTTGACATCACAAATGAAGTCTTCTTCTAAGTCTACAAATCCACAATACCAAGACTAGTACACTCCACTCCACACTCACCCCTGGTTGCATTCTAGGTATCTCGCAGCAAATTTCTCCATGAGCCTGTCGATCTTCTGAGCCTCTCCCGGGAGACGGAAGCCCTCGAGGAACGTTCTGAGAGCGTAGACAAAGTCCTTGCCTTGGAAGTCCATCTGGTCCACGTAGGCATACATGACCTCTTTATTGAAGCGATCATTGTCCCCCAGGAACTCACCCACCTGAGTCTGAGAGGTAGGATGTGAGAGAGAGCGAGAGAGAGACAGAGACAGAGACCGAGAGAGAGACCGAGAGAGAGAGCGAGAGACAGAGACAGAGACAGAGAAAGAGAGAGAGCAAGACAGAGACAGAGACAGAGAGAGAGAGAGCGAGACAGAGACAGAGACAGAGAGAGCGAGGGGACAGAGAAAGAAGAGGTCGATGCAATGACATTGAGTTCAATCAATAGATATTGAGTGTTATAGAAAAACAGCTTACTCGCTTGACTCTTTAATGCATGTGCTACACATTGGAAGCCAATTAACACATATTGTCCAAACAAGCATCTCCTTTCCCTCAGAGGCACAGCCAAGAGGAAAGGACTATGTTCTCTCCCAGTGCTGTCAGACTAGTCTCTCTGTCTAGCTGTTTGAGGGCCTCTTGTTCCAAAGCAGATGTTATGAACACACTTTAGTGCCGATTATCACCGAACCGAACCCCCCCGAGGCCAGCCAATCAACCGGGAGAGTGCTTCACTCGTTAAAATATAAATTGATGTGCGCTCGGTGGAGGAAGTAGGAATCCTCTTGGAGTGGGATGATAATGCTGGCAGTTCAGCATTAGGAGCTAAGAGCCTTGGTGTTTCTATGGGATGGATGTGTTCTGCTCTGGGCCTGCAGCTGTGTGGAGGCCGGATGAGAGAGAGAACTGTGTAAACCTAGAGTTTAATGAGCTAGAATGGGTATTCGAGTATTTACCAACCAGATCCCCTATTAGCTGTTACATTCGCAACAACCACTCTACACTACTAAATCACAATGGACAGGTTAAAAGGTCAAAGGTTCAGAGAGCACAGAGCTGAATGAGGTAGAGTGGGTTTATTTGGATCCACACAAGTCAAATGAAATGCAGATAACTGAAGTAGATTGGTTAAACAGATTTAAAAAGGTTCTTTACAGAGTCCAGCCTCTCCTCCTGGTGCAGGAACTGAGCGAGGTCCTCCGGGGTGGTTCCCAGCATACCTTGCTCCTGGAGGTACTGGACACCCCTCTTTGGTTTCTTGTTGAACCTGACCACGGAGCAGAGAACAGAGACAGTGCTACATTATGCTTACTACAGTATGCTTACTACAGTATGCTTACTAAGTTGGAGAAGGAAGTTGCCTTCCAGAGCCATAGTCTATCATTTATATGTTGTCCTAATTACATAAACTAACTCATTCATAATTGGCAAATTAATAAATGGCATTAATTGATAAATTAAGTGCCAGGGAGAAATTAAACCTAGGACAACAAACAGGACAACTTCCCTCACTAGAAGGACTGGAGTTGTGCACCCCTGGGTGTGAATATATTCAGCTGTCTATACAGGATAAGATTAATATATTCAGCTGTCTATACAGGATAAGATGAATATATTCAGCTGTCTATACATGATAAGATTAATATATTCAGCTGTCTATACAGGATAAGATGAATATATTCAGCTGTCTATACAGGATAAGATTAATATATTCAGCTGTCTATACAGGATAAGATTAATATATTCAGCTGTCTATACAGGATAAGATTAATATATTCAGCTGTCTATACAGGATAAGATGAATATATTCAGCTGTCTATACAGGATAAGATTAATATATTCAGCTGTCTATACATGATAAGATTAATATATTCAGCTGTCTATACAGGATAAGATTAATATATTCAGCTGTCTATACAGGATAAGATTAATATATTCAGCTGTCTATACAGGATAAGATGAATATATTCAGCTGTCTATACAGGATAAGATGAATATATTCAGCTGTCTATACAGGATAAGATTAATATATTCAGCTGTCTATACAGGATAAGGTGAATATATTCAGCTGTCTATACAGGATAAGATGAATATATTCAGCTGTCTATACAGGATAAGATTAATATATTCAGCTGTCTATACAGGATAAGATTAATATATTCAGCTGTCTATACATGATAAGATTAATATATTCAGCTGTCTATACAGGATAAGATTAATATATTCAGCTGTCTATACATGATAAGATTAATATATTCAGCTGTCTATACAGGATAAGATTAATATATTCAGCTGTCTATACAGGATAAGATTAATATATTCAGCTGTCTATACAGGATAAGATTAATATATTCAGCTGTCTATACAGGATAAGATTAATATATTCAGCTGTCTATACATGATAAGATTAATATATTCAGCTGTCTATACAGGATAAGATTAATATATTCAGCTGTCTATACATGATAAGATGAATATATTCAGCTGTCTATACAGGATAAGATGAATATATTCAGCTGTCTATACAGGATAAGATTAATATATTCAGCTGTCTATACAGGATAAGATTAATATATTCAGCTGTCTATACAGGATAAGATGAATATATTCAGCTGTCTATACAGGATAAGATTAATATATTCAGCTGTCTATACATGATAAGGTGAATATATTCAGCTGTCTATACAGGATAAGATTAATATATTCAGCTGTCTATACAGGATAAGATTAATATATTCAGCTGTCTATACAGGATAAGATGAATATATTCAGCTGTCTATACAGGATAAGATTAATATATTCAGCTGTCTATACAGGATAAGATGAATATATTCAGCTGTCTATACAGGATAAGATTAATATATTCAGCTGTCTATACAGGATAAGATTAATATATTCAGCTGTCTATACAGGATAAGGTGAATATATTCAGCTGTCTATACAGGATAAGATTAATATATTCAGCTGTCTATACAGGATAAGATTAATATATTCAGCTGTCTATACATGATAAGGTGAATATATTCAGCTGTCTATACAGGATAAGATTAATATATTCAGCTGTCTATACAGGATAAGATTAATATATTTAGCTGTCTATACAGGATAAGGTGAATATATTCAGCTGTCTATACAGGATAAGGTGAATATATTCAGCTGTCTATACAGGATAAGGTGAATATATTCAGCTGTCTATACAGGATAAGATTAATATATTTAGCTGTCTATACAGGATAAGGTGAATATATTCAGCTGTCTATACAGGATAAGATTAATATATTCAGCTGTCTATACAGGATAAGATTAATATATTTAGCTGTCTATACAGGATAAGGTGAATATATTCAGCTGTCTATACAGGATAAGGTGAATATATTCAGCTGTCTATACAGGATAAGGTGAATATATTCAGCTGTCTATACAGGATAAGATTAATATATTTAGCTGTCTATACAGGATAAGGTGAATATATTCAGCTGTCTATACAGGATAAGATTAATATATTCAGCTGTCTATACAGGATAAGGTGAATATATTCAGCTGTCTATACAGGATAAGGTGAATATATTCAGCTGTCTATACAGGATAAGGTGAATATATTCAGCTGTCTATACAGGATAAGGTGAATATATTCAGCTGTCTATACAGGATAAGGTGAATATATTTAGCTGTCTATACAGGATAAGGTGAATATATTCAGCTGTCTATACAGGATAAGGTGAATATATTCAGCTGTCTATACAGGATAAGGTGAATATATTCAGCTGTCTATACAGGATAAGGTGAATATATTCAGCTGTCTATACAGGATAAGGTGAATATATTCAGCTGTCTATACAGGATAAGGTGAATATATTCAGCTGTCTATACAGGATAAGGTGAATATATTCAGCTGTCTATACAGGATAAGATTAATATATTCAGCTGTCTATACAGGATAAGATTAATATATTCAGCTGTCTATACAGGATAAGATTAATATATTCAGCTGTCTATACAGGATAAGATTAATATATTCAGCTGTCTATACATGATAAGATGAATATATTCAGCTGTCTATACAGGATAAGATGAATATATTCAGCTGTCTATACAGGATAAGATTAATATATTCAGCTGTCTATACAGGATAAGATGAATATATTCAGCTGTCTATACAGGATAAGATGAATATATTCAGCTGTCTATACAGGATAAGATTAATATATTCAGCTGTCTATACATGATAAGGTGAATATATTCAGCTGTCTATACAGGATAAGATTAATATATTCAGCTGTCTATACAGGATAAGATTAATATATTCAGCTGTCTATACAGGATAAGGTGAATATATTCAGCTGTCTATACAGGATAAGATTAATATATTTAGCTGTCTATACAGGATAAGGTGAATATATTCAGCTGTCTATACAGGATAAGATTAATATATTCAGCTGTCTATACAGGATAAGGTGAATATATTCAGCTGTCTATACAGGATAAGATGAATATATTCAGCTGTCTATACAGGATAAGATGAATATATTCAGCTGTCTATACAGGATAAGATTAATATATTCAGCTGTCTATACAGGATAAGGTGAATATATTCAGCTGTCTATACAGGATAAGATGAATATATTCAGCTGTCTATACAGGATAAGATTAATATATTCAGCTGTCTATACAGGATAAGATGAATATATTCAGCTGTCTATACAGGATAAGATGAATATATTCAGCTGTCTATACAGGATAAGATTAATATATTCAGCTGTCTATACATGATAAGGTGAATATATTCAGCTGTCTATACAGGATAAGATTAATATATTCAGCTGTCTATACAGGATAAGATTAATATATTCAGCTGTCTATACAGGATAAGATGAATATATTCAGCTGTCTATACAGGATAAGATTAATATATTCAGCTGTCTATACAGGATAAGATTAATATATTCAGCTGTCTATACAGGATAAGATTAATATATTCAGCTGTCTATACAGGATAAGATTAATATATTCAGCTGTCTATACAGGATAAGATTAATATATTCAGCTGTCTATACAGGATAAGATTAATATATTCAGCTGTCTATACAGGATAAGATTAATATATTCAGCTGTCTATACAGGATAAGATTAATATATTCAGCTGTCTATACAGGATAAGGTGAATATATTCAGCTGTCTATACAGGATAAGGTGAATATATTCAGCTGTCTATACAGGATAAGGTGAATATATTCAGCTGTCTATACAGGATAAGATTAATATATTTAGCTGTCTATACAGGATAAGGTGAATATATTCAGCTGTCTATACAGGATAAGATTAATATATTCAGCTGTCTATACAGGATAAGGTGAATATATTCAGCTGTCTATACAGGATAAGGTGAATATATTCAGCTGTCTATACAGGATAAGGTGAATATATTCAGCTGTCTATACAGGATAAGGTGAATATATTCAGCTGTCTATACAGGATAAGGTGAATATATTTAGCTGTCTATACAGGATAAGGTGAATATATTCAGCTGTCTATACAGGATAAGGTGAATATATTCAGCTGTCTATACAGGATAAGGTGAATATATTCAGCTGTCTATACAGGATAAGGTGAATATATTCAGCTGTCTATACAGGATAAGGTGAATATATTCAGCTGTCTATACAGGATAAGGTGAATATATTCAGCTGTCTATACAGGATAAGATTAATATATTCAGCTGTCTATACAGGATAAGATTAATATATTCAGCTGTCTATACAGGATAAGATTAATATATTCAGCTGTCTATACAGGATAAGATTAATATATTCAGCTGTCTATACAGGATAAGATGAATATATTCAGCTGTCTATACAGGATAAGATGAATATATTCAGCTGTCTATACAGGATAAGATGAATATATTCAGCTGTCTATACAGGATAAGGTGAATATATTCAGCTGTCTGTACAGGATAAGATTCATATATTCAGCTGTCTATACAGGATAAGATTAATATATTTAGCTGTCTATACAGGATAAGGTGAATATATTCAGCTGTCTATACAGGATAAGATTAATATATTCAGCTGTCTATACAGGATAAGGTGAATATATTCAGCTGTCTATACAGGATAAGGTGAATATATTCAGCTGTCTATACAGGATAAGGTGAATATATTCAGCTGTCTATACAGGATAAGGTGAATATATTCAGCTGTCTATACAGGATAAGGTGAATATATTTAGCTGTCTATACAGGATAAGGTGAATATATTCAGCTGTCTATACAGGATAAGGTGAATATATTCAGCTGTCTATACAGGATAAGGTGAATATATTCAGCTGTCTATACAGGATAAGGTGAATATATTCAGCTGTCTATACAGGATAAGGTGAATATATTTAGCTGTCTATACAGGATAAGGTGAATATATTCAGCTGTCTATACAGGATAAGGTGAATATATTCAGCTGTCTATACAGGATAAGGTGAATATATTCAGCTGTCTATACAGGATAAGGTGAATATATTCAGCTGTCTATACAGGATAAGGTGAATATATTCAGCTGTCTATACAGGATAAGGTGAATATATTCAGCTGTCTATACAGGATAAGGTGAATATATTCAGCTGTCTATACAGGATAAGGTGAATATATTTAGCTGTCTATACAGGATAAGGTGAATATATTCAGCTGTCTATACAGGATAAGGTGAATATATTTAGCTGTCTATACAGGATAAGGTGAATATATTTAGCTGTCTATACAGGATAAGGTGAATATATTCAGCTGTCTATACAGGATAAGGTGAATATATTCAGCTGTCTATACAGGATAAGGTGAATATATTTAGCTGTCTATACAGGATAAGATGAATATATTCAGCTGTCTATACAGGATAAGATGAATATATTCAGCTGTCTATACAGGATAAGATGAATATATTCAGCTGTCTATACAGGATAAGATGAATATATTCAGCTGTCTATACAGGATAAGATTAATATATTTAGCTGTCTATACAGGATAAGGTGAATATATTCAGCTGTCTATACAGGATAAGATGAATATATTCAGCTGTCTATACAGGATAAGATTAATATATTCAGCTGTCTATACATGATAAGATTAATATATTCAGCTGTCTATACATGATAAGATTAATATATTCAGCTGTCTATACAGGATAAGGTGAATATATTCAGCTGTCTATACAGGATAAGATGAATATATTCAGCTGTCTATACAGGATAAGGTGAATATATTTAGCTGTCTATACAGGATAAGATGAATATATTCAGCTGTCTATACAGGATAAGATGAATATATTCAGCTGTCTATACAGGATAAGATGAATATATTCAGCTGTCTATACAGGATAAGATTAATATATTCAGCTGTCTATACAGGATAAGATTAATATATTCAGCTGTCTATACAGGATAAGATGAATATATTCAGCTGTCTATACAGGATAAGATGAATATATTCAGCTGTCTATACAGGATAAGATGAATATATTCAGCTGTCTATACAGGATAAGATTAATATATTCAGCTGTCTATACAGGATAAGGTGAATATATTCAGCTGTCTATACAGGATAAGATGAATATATTCAGCTGTCTATACAGGATAAGATGAATATATTCAGCTGTCTATACAGGATAAGATTAATATATTCAGCTGTCTATACAGGATAAGATGAATATATTCAGCTGTCTATACAGGATAAGATTAATATATTCAGCTGTCTATACAGGATAAGATTAATATATTCAGCTGTCTATACAGGATAAGATTAATATATTCAGCTGTCTATACAGGATAAGATGAATATATTCAGCTGTCTATACAGGATAAGATGAATATATTCAGCTGTCTATACAGGATAAGATGAATATATTCAGCTGTCTATACAGGATAAGATTAATATATTCAGCTGTCTATACAGGATAAGATTAATATATTCAGCTGTCTATACAGGATAAGGTGAATATATTCAGCTGTCTATACAGGATAAGGTGAATATATTCAGCTGTCTATACAGGATAAGGTGAATATATTCAGCTGTCTATACAGGATAAGGTGAATATATTCAGCTGTCTATACAGGATAAGGTGAATATATTCAGCTGTCTATACAGGATAAGGTGAATATATTCAGCTGTCTATACAGGATAAGATTAATATATTCAGCTGTCTATACAGGATAAGATTAATATATTCAGCTGTCTGTACAGGATAAGATTAATATATTTAGCTGTCTATACAGGATAAGATTAATATATTCAGCTGTCTATACATGATAAGATGAATATATTCAGCTGTCTATACAGGATAAGGTGAATATATTCAGCTGTCTATACAGGATAAGATTAATATATTCAGCTGTCTATACAGGATAAGATGAATATATTCAGCTGTCTATACAGGATAAGATTAATATATTCAGCTGTCTATACAGGATAAGATGAATATATTCAGCTGTCTATACAGGATAAGATTAATATATTCAGCTGTCTATACAGGATAAGATGAATATATTCAGCTGTCTATACAGGATAAGATTAATATATTCAGCTGTCTATACAGGATAAGATGAATATATTCAGCTGTCTATACAGGATAAGATTAATATATTCAGCTGTCTATACAGGATAAGATTAATATATTCAGCTGTCTGTACAGGATAAGATTCATATATTTAGCTGTCTATACAGGATAAGATGAATATATTCAGCTGTCTATACAGGATAAGATTAATATATTCAGCTGTCTATACATGATAAGATTAATATATTCAGCTGTCTATACAGGATAAGATTAATATATTCAGCTGTCTATACAGGATAAGATGAATATATTCAGCTGTCTATACAGGATAAGATTAATATATTCAGCTGTCTATACAGGATAAGATGAATATATTCAGCTGTCTATACAGGATAAGATGAATATATTCAGCTGTCTATACAGGATAAGATTAATATATTCAGCTGTCTATACATGATAAGATTAATATATTCAGCTGTCTATACAGGATAAGATTAATATATTCAGCTGTCTATACAGGATAAGATTAATATATTCAGCTGTCTATACATGATAAGATTAATATATTCAGCTGTCTATACAGGATAAGATTAATATATTCAGCTGTCTATACAGGATAAGATTAATATATTCAGCTGTCTATACAGGATAAGATTAATATATTCAGCTGTCTATACAGGATAAGATGAATATATTCAGGTATACAGTATAGCAGCACTAGTCTGGCTTACAGGTCGATGCCCTGCTCGATGATCTCCTTCTGTTGTTTGAGAACCTCAAACTGCTCTGGGTTGTCTGTCCCTGACATCTGTGTACTGTAGCTCCCGATGCCCGACGAGGCTGTGGAGTCCAGGGAGTTGATGCTTCCGTAGCGGTTGATGGTCTCTGGGGCCTTCGTCTCATTGGTCTCCTGCTCCGAGGGCTTCTCCTGACCTGGGGAGGGAGAAGAACATTGAACAATCAATGGTCTGAGAGAGATGAGTAAAAACCGTAGTTGGTGTTAGGACCCCAACGCAATCAGCAATCCAGCACAGCCAAATAAGCCAACACTAAACATTTTCAATTGAAACATACAGTACCAGTCAACAGTTTGGATACACCTTCTCATTCAAGGGTTTTTCTTAATTTGTACTATTTTCTATATTGTAGAATAATAGTGAAGACATCAAAACTATGAAATAACACATACGGAATCATGAAGTAACCAAAAAAGTGAGATTCTTTAAAGTAGCCACCCTTTGCCTTGATGACAGCTTTGCACACTCTTGGCATTCTCTCAACCTGCTTCATGAGGAATGCTTTTCCAACTGTCTTGAAGGAGTTCCCACATATGCTGAGCACTTGTTGGCTGCTTTTCCTTCACTCTGCGGTCCAACTCTTCCCAAACCATCTCAATTGGGTTGAGGTCGAGTGATTGTGGAGGCCAGGTCATCTGATGCAGCACTCCATCACTCTCCTTGGTCAAATAGCCCTTACACAGTCTGGAGGTGTGTTGGGTCATTGTCCTGTTGAAAAACAAATGATACTCCCACTAAGCGCAAACCAGATAGGATGGCATATTGCTGCAGAATGCTGTGGTAGCCATGCTGGTTAAGTGTGCCTTGAATTCCAAATAAATCACAGACAGTGTCATCAGCAAAGCACCCCCACACAATCACACCTCCTCCTCCATGCTTCACGGTGGGAACCACACATGCGGAGATCATCCGTTCACCTACTCTGCATCTCACAAAGACATGGCGGTTTGAACCAAAAATCTCCAATTTGTCCAATCAGACCAAAGGACAGATTTCCACCGGTCTAATGTCCATTGCTCATGTTTCTTGGCCCAAGCAAGTCTCTTCCTTATTGGTGTCCTTTAGTAGTGGTTTATTTGCAGCAATTCGACCATGAAGGCTTGATTCACACAGTCTCCTCTGAACAGTTAATGTTGAGATGTGTCTGTTACTTGAAGCATTTATTTGGGCTGCAATCTGAGGTGCAGTTAACTCTAATGAACTTATCCTCTGCAGCAGAGGTAACTCTGGGTCTTCCTTTCCTGTGGCGGTCCTCATGAGAGCCAGTTAACTCTAATGAACTTATCCTCTGCAGCAGAGGTAACTCTGGGTCTTCCTTTCCTGTGGCGGTCCTCATGAGAGCCAGTTAACTCTAATGAACTTATCCTCTGCAGCAGAGGTAACTCTGGGTCTTCCTTTCCTGTGGCGGTCCTCATGAGAGCCAGTTAACTCTAATGAACTTATCCTCTGCAGCAGAGGTAACTCTGGGTCTTCCTTTCCTGTGGCGGTCCTCATGAGAGCCAGTTAACTCTAATGAACTGATCCTCTGGAGCAGAGGTAACTCTAGGCATTCCTTTCCTGTGGCTGTCCTCATGAGAGCCAGTTAACTCTAATGAACTGATCCTCTGCAGCAGAGGTAACTCTAGGCATTCCTTTCCTGTGGCGGTCCTCATGAGAGCCAGTTAACTCTAATGAACTTATCCTCTGCAGCAGAGGTAACTCTGGGTCTTCCTTTCCTGTGGCGGTCCTCATGAGAGCCAGTTAACTCTAATGAACTGATCCTCTGCAGCAGAGGTAACTCTGGGTCTTCCTTTCCTGTGGCTGGCCTCATGAGAGCCAGTTAACTCTAATGAACTTATCCTCTGCAGCAGAGGTAACTCTGGGTCTTCCTTTCCTGTGGCGGTCCTCATGAGAGCCAGTTAACTCTAATGAACTGATCCTCTGCAGCAGAGGTAACTCTGGGTCTTCCTTTCCTGTGGCTGTCCTCATGAGAGCCAGTTAACTCTAATGAACTGATCCTCTGCAGCAGAGGTAACTCTAGGTCTTCCTTTCCTGTGGCGGTCCTCATGAGAGCCAGTTAACTCTAATGAACTGATCCTCTGCAGCAGAGGTAACTCTGGGTCTTCCTTTCCTGTGGCTGTCCTCGTGAGAGCCAGTTAACTCTAATGAACTGATCCTCTGCAGCAGAGGTAACTCTGGGTCTTCCTTTCCTGTGGCTGTCCTCATGAGAGCCAGTTAACTCTAATGAACTGATCCTCTGCAGCAGAGGTAACTCTGGGTCTTCCTTTCCTGTGGCTGTCCTCGTGAGAGCCAGTTAACTCTAATGAACTGATCCTCTGCAGCAGAGGTAACTCTGGGTCTTCCTTTCCTGTGGCTGTCCTCGTGAGAGCCAGTTAACTCTAATGAACTGATCCTCTGCAGCAGAGGTAACTCTGGGTCTTCCTTTCCTGTGGCGGTCCTCATGAGAGCCAGTTAACTCTAATGAACTGATCCTCTGCAGCAGAGGTAACTCTAGGTCTTCCTTTCCTGTGGCGGTCCTCATGAGAGCCAGTTAACTCTAATGAACTGATCCTCTGCAGCAGAGGTAACTCTGGGTCTTCCTTTCCTGTGGCTGTCCTCATGAGAGCCAGTTAACTCTAATGAACTGATCCTCTGCAGCAGAGGTAACTCTAGGTCTTCCTTTCCTGTGGCGGTCCTCATGAGAGCCAGTTAACTCTAATGAACTGATCCTCTGCAGCAGAGGTAACTCTGGGTCTTCCTTTCCAAAATTCTTGAAACGTTCCAGATTGACTGACTTTCATGTCTTACAGTAATGATGGACTGTCGTTTCTCTTTGCTTATTTGAGCTGTTCTTGCCATAATATGGACTTGGTCTTTTACCAAATAGGGCTATCTTCTGTCTTAAATATTATTCTACAATGTAGAAAATATTAAAAAGAAAGAAAAACCCTGGAATTAGTAGGTGTGTCCCAACTTTTGACTGGTACTGTTGTTTCATCAATCTTTTAGCCAGTAGGGGGGTTCAGCCTTGAGTTTCCAGATCCAGGTCTCTGGGGAGTTCAGCAATAGTGGGAGGGACACTGCACTGCTGAGAGAAAGACAACATGATGAACCAGAGGCTTTGTCTGGTGGTATATTGTCTGCACACGCACACACACACACACACGCACACACGCACACACGCACACACGCACACACACACACACACACACACACACACACACACACACACACACACACACACACACACACACACACACACACACACACACACACACACACACACACACACACACACACACGATCTTAATTTGAGCCAGTTTGCTTCAGCAGGAAAATGATTCTGCAGCAACAGGAAATGTGAATTATTATGTGGATTATAATGAATGTACATTTTTGTTTGGGGTTGATACATTTTTCACAAGGGAAAATCAAGTCTGAAAGTGGAAATTACAAACTTCAGAAGCCTTTTTAAACCTCAAATACACTACAAGTTTGACATTTCCTACAAGTTTGACATTTCCTGCAAAAGTGCGATCAAATGAAGATCGTACATCTGTGCACACGCACAACAGACAATAAAAAGGTCAGTTATCTAATAAACCAGGCAGGCTGCAGATGAAGCAGTTTACAGTATGTGTAACATGGAGGTAGTGTTGTGTAACATGGAGGTAGTGTTGTGTAACATGGAGGTAGTGTTGTGTAACATGGAGGTAGTGTTGTGTAGCATGGAGGTAGTGTTGTGTAGCATGGAGGTTGTAACATGGAGGTAGTGTTGTGTAACATGGAGGTAGTGTTGTGTAACATGGAGGTAGTGTTGTGTAGCATGGAGGTAGTGTTGTGTAGCATGGAGGTTGTAACATGGAGGTTGTGTTGTGTAACATGGAGGTAGTGTTGTGTAGCATGGAGGTTGTAACATGGAGGTAGTGTTGTGTAACATGGAGGTAGTGTTGTGTAACATGGAGGTAGTGTTGTGTAACATGGAGGTAGTGTTGTGTAACATGGAGGTAGTGTTGTGTAACATGGAGGTAGTGTTGTGTAGCATGGAGGTAGTGTTGTGTAGCATGGAGGTTGTAACATGGAGGTAGTGTTGTGTAACATGGAGGTAGTGTTGTGTAACATGGAGGTAGTGTTGTGTAGCATGGAGGTAGTGTTGTGTAGCATGGAGGTTGTAACATGGAGGTTGTGTTGTGTAACATGGAGGTAGTGTTGTGTAGCATGGAGGTTGTAACATGGAGGTAGTGTTGTGTAACATGGAGGTAGTGTTGTAACATGGAGGTAGTGTTGTGTAGCATGGAGGTTGTAACATAGAGGTAGTGTTGTGTAACATGGAGGTAGTGTTGTGTAGCATGGAGGTTGTAACATGGAGGTAGTGTTGTGTAACATGGAGGTAGTGTTGTAACATGGAGGTAGTGTTGTGTAGCATGGAGGTTGTAACATGGAGGTAGTGTTGTGTAACATGGAGGTAGTGTTGTGTAGCATGGAGGTTGTAACATGGAGGTAGTGTTGTGTAATATGGAGGTAGTGTTGTGTAACATGGAGGTAGTGTTGTAACATGGAGGTAGTGTTGTAATATGGAGGTAGTGTTGTGCAACATGGAGGTAGTGTTGTAACATGGAGGTAGTGTTGTGTAATATGGAGGAAGTGTTGTAACATGGAGGTAGTGTTGTGCAACATGGATGTAGTGTTGTGTAATATGGAGGTAGTGTTGTAACATGGAGGTAGTGTTGTGTAATATGGAGGTAGTGTTGTGTAACATGGAAGTAGTGCTGTGTAACATGGAGGTAGTGTTGTAATATGGAGGTAGTGTTGTGCAACATGGAGGTAGTGTTGTGTAACATGGAGGTAGTGTTGTGTAGCATGGAGGTAGTGTTGTGTAGCATGGAGGTTGTAACATGGAGGTAGTGTTGTGTAACATGGAGGTAGTGTTGTGTAACATGGAGGTAGTGTTGTGTAGCATGGAGGTAGTGTTGTGTAGCATGGAGGTTGTAACATGGAGGTTGTGTTGTGTAACATGGAGGTAGTGTTGTGTAGCATGGAGGTTGTAACATGGAGGTAGTGTTGTGTAACATGGAGGTAGTGTTGTAACATGGAGGTAGTGTTGTGTAGCATGGAGGTTGTAACATAGAGGTAGTGTTGTGTAACATGGAGGTAGTGTTGTGTAGCATGGAGGTTGTAACATGGAGGTAGTGTTGTGTAACATGGAGGTAGTGTTGTAACATGGAGGTAGTGTTGTGTAGCATGGAGGTTGTAACATGGAGGTAGTGTTGTGTAACATGGAGGTAGTGTTGTGTAGCATGGAGGTTGTAACATGGAGGTAGTGTTGTGTAATATGGAGGTAGTGTTGTGTAACATGGAGGTAGTGTTGTAACATGGAGGTAGTGTTGTAATATGGAGGTAGTGTTGTGCAACATGGAGGTAGTGTTGTAACATGGAGGTAGTGTTGTGTAATATGGAGGAAGTGTTGTAACATGGAGGTAGTGTTGTGCAACATGGATGTAGTGTTGTGTAATATGGAGGTAGTGTTGTAACATGGAGGTAGTGTTGTGTAATATGGAGGTAGTGTTGTGTAACATGGAAGTAGTGCTGTGTAACATGGAGGTAGTGTTGTAATATGGAGGTAGTGTTGTGCAACATGGAGGTAGTGTTGTGTAACATGGAGGTAGTGTTGTGTAACATGGAGGTAGTGCTGTGTAACATGGAGGTAGTGTTGTGTAACATGGAGGTAGTGTTGTGTAACATGGAGGTAGTGCTGTGTAACATGGAGGTAGTGCTGTGTAACATGGAGGTAGTGTTGTAACATGGAGGTAGTGTTGTGTAATATGGAGGTAGTGTTGTGCAACATGGAGGTAGTGTTGTAACATGGAGGTAGTGTTGTAACATGGAGGTAGTGTTGTGTAACATGGAGGTAGTGTTGTGTAACATGGAGGTAGTGTTGTGTAGCATGGAGGTAGTGTTGTGTAGCATGGAGGTTGTAACATGGAGGTAGTGTTGTGTAACATGGAGGTAGTGTTGTGTAACATGGAGGTAGTGTTGTGTAGCATGGAGGTAGTGTTGTGTAGCATGGAGGTTGTAACATGGAGGTTGTGTTGTGTAACATGGAGGTAGTGTTGTGTAGCATGGAGGTTGTAACATGGAGGTAGTGTTGTGTAACATGGAGGTAGTGTTGTAACATGGAGGTAGTGTTGTGTAGCATGGAGGTTGTAACATAGAGGTAGTGTTGTGTAACATGGAGGTAGTGTTGTGTAGCATGGAGGTTGTAACATGGAGGTAGTGTTGTGTAACATGGAGGTAGTGTTGTAACATGGAGGTAGTGTTGTGTAGCATGGAGGTTGTAACATGGAGGTAGTGTTGTGTAACATGGAGGTAGTGTTGTGTAGCATGGAGGTTGTAACATGGAGGTAGTGTTGTGTAATATGGAGGTAGTGTTGTGTAACATGGAGGTAGTGTTGTAACATGGAGGTAGTGTTGTAATATGGAGGTAGTGTTGTGCAACATGGAGGTAGTGTTGTAACATGGAGGTAGTGTTGTGTAATATGGAGGAAGTGTTGTAACATGGAGGTAGTGTTGTGCAACATGGATGTAGTGTTGTGTAATATGGAGGTAGTGTTGTAACATGGAGGTAGTGTTGTGTAATATGGAGGTAGTGTTGTGTAACATGGAAGTAGTGCTGTGTAACATGGAGGTAGTGTTGTAATATGGAGGTAGTGTTGTGCAACATGGAGGTAGTGTTGTGTAACATGGAGGTAGTGTTGTGTAACATGGAGGTAGTGCTGTGTAACATGGAGGTAGTGTTGTGTAACATGGAGGTAGTGTTGTGTAACATGGAGGTAGTGCTGTGTAACATGGAGGTAGTGCTGTGTAACATGGAGGTAGTGTTGTAACATGGAGGTAGTGTTGTGTAATATGGAGGTAGTGTTGTGCAACATGGAGGTAGTGTTGTAACATGGAGGTAGTGTTGTAACATGGAGGTAGTGTTGTGTAACATGGAGGTAGTGTTGTGTAACATGGAGGTAGTGTTGTGTAACATGGAGGTAGTGTTGTGTAACATGGAGGTAGTGTTGTAATATGGAGGTAGTGTTGTGCAACATGGAGGTAGTGTTGTAACATGGAGGTAGTGTTGTGTAACATGGAGGTAGTGTTGTAACATGGAGGTAGTGTTGTGTAACATGGAGGTAGTGTTGTGTAACATGGAGGTAGTGTTGTGTAATATGGAGGTAGTGTTGTAACATGGAGGTAGTGTTGTGTAACATGGAGGTAGTGTTGTGTAGCATGTAACATAGAGGTAGTGTTGTGTAACATGGAGGTAGTGTTGTAACATGGAGGTAGTGTTGTAACATGGAGGTAGTGTTGTGTAACATGGAGGTAGTGTTGTGTAACATGGAGGTAGTGTTGTAACATGGAGGTAGTGTTGTGTAACATGGAGGTAGTGTTGTGTAACATGGAGGTAGTGTTGTGTAACATGGAGGTAGTGTTGTGTAGCATGTAACATAGAGGTAGTGTTGTGTAACATGGAGGTAGTGTTGTAACATGGAGGTAGTGTTGTGTAACATGGAGGTAGTGTTGTGTAACATGGAGGTAGTGTTGTGTAACATGGAGGTAGTGTTGTGTAACATGGAGGTAGCGTTGTGTAACATGGAGGTAGTGTTGTGTAACATGGAGGTAGTGTTGTGTAACATGGAGGTAGTGTTGTGTAACATGGAGGTAGTGTTGTGTAACATGGAGGTAGTGTTGTGTAGCATGTAACATGGAGGTAGTGTTGTGTAACATGGAGGTAGTGTTGTGTAACATGGAGGTAGTGTTGTAACATGGAGGTAGTGTTGTGTAACATGGAGGTAGTGTTGTGTAACATGGAGGTAGTGTTGTGTAACATGGAGGTAGTGTTGTGTAACATGGAGGTAGTGTTGTGTAACATGGAGGTAGTGTTGTGTAACATGGAGGTAGTGTTGTGTAACATGGAGGTAGTGTTGTGTAACATGGAGGTAGTGTTGTAACATGGAGGTAGTGTTGTGTAGCATGTAACTTGGAGGTAGTGTTGTGTAACATGGAGGTAGTTCTGTGTGTGTAGCCTGAGGGGACAGAACAGGGCAGAACAGGCAGGTCTGATGCTAGTGTTCTGTGGGTGAATCAGGTCCATGGTGGTTGTCTGGCTGTAAGAGACATTGTACGTTGGTAAGGGATCTAATTACCCATCGGAAGCTCTCTAAAACATTCAGGACACCATCAGGGTAATGTGAGCTGGCAGTGTGCTTCCTCCACTCAACAACTTCATAGAGCAGAGCACATGGTAGAGGAGGAGGGTGGCAGAGCCAGGGTAGAGGAGGAAGGTGGCACAGCCAGGGTAGAGAAGGAGGAGGGTGGCACAACCAGGGTAGAGGGAGGAGGGTGCACAGCCAGGGTAGAGGAGGAAGGTGCACAGCCAGGGTAGAGAAGGAGGAGGGTGGCACAGCCAGGGTAGAGGGAGGAGGGTGCACAGCCAGGGTAGAGGGGGGAGGGTGCACAGCCAGGGTAGAGGGAGGAGGGTGCACAGCCAGGGTAGCGGGAGGAGGGTGGCACAGCCAGGGTAGAGGAGGAGGGTGGCACAGCCAGGGTAGAGGAGGAGGGTGGCATAGCCAGGGTAGCGGAGGAGGTGGGTGGCACAGCCAGGGTAGAGGGAGAAGGGTGCACAGCCAGGGTAGAGGGAGGAGTGTGGCACAGCCAGGGTAGAGGGAGGTGGGTGGCACAGCCAGGGTAGAGGAGGAGGAGTGTGGCACAGCCTGGGTAGAGGGAGGTGGGTGGCACAGCCAGGTTAGAGAGAGGAGGGTGGCACAGCCAAGGTAGAGGGAGGAGGAGTGTGGCACAGCCAGGGTAGAGGAGGAGGAGTGTGGCACAGCCAGGGTAGAGGGAGGTGGGTGGCACAGCCAGGGTAGAGGAGGAGGAGTGTGGCACAGCCAGGGTAGAGGGAGGTGGGTGGCACAGCCAGGTTAGAGAGAGGAGGGTGGCACAGCCAAGGTAGAGGAGGAGGAGTGTGGCACAGCCAGGGTAGAGAGAGGTGGGTGGCACAGCCAGGTTAGAGGAGGAGGGTGGCACAGCCAGGGTAGAGAGAGGTGGGTGGCACAGGCAGGGTAGAGGAGGAGGAGTGTGGCACAGCCAGGGTAGAGGGAGGTGGGTGGCACAGCCAGGGTAGAGGAGGAGGAGTGTTGCACAGCCAGGTTAGAGAGAGGCGAGTGGCACAGGCAGGGTAGAGGAGGAGGAGTGTTGCACAGCCAGGGTAGAGGGAGGTGGGTGGCACAGCCAGGTTAGAGAGAGGAGGGTGCACAGCCAGGGTAGAGGGAGGTGGGTGGCACAGCCAGGTTAGAGAGAGGAGGGTGCACAGCCAAGGTAGCAAAACTCTCTTCAACTTTTACTAGTTCTAATCACAATGTACAGTATAACCAGTGGTGTTTTTTCCCATATTGTACACAGAGCTGGCTTAAAAAACTCAAAATCTATCCAGAACCTACAGCGTTTGAAAGCAAGTAACATGAGATTATGCAAATGAAAGGTAGATAAGGCATCTAAATAACACTCACAGTACTAGTCACAGCCACCGTAGCCCCCTCCACACTCTATCTAGGTCCCAATGACCCCTACTGTTGCTACAGCAACCAGTCTACCAAACACTCCACACCTTTCTGCCATTACCTGCTCTTCCTGTGAAGTCAGCCAACCAGAGAACAAAGAGGAAAATACCGAAATTAAGAGAAAGTGGAGAGGTATTATCTATGTAATGATGTAAAAACAACTTTTCAGAAACACAATGCATTAGCTGAGCTACAGTATCTACATGGAAAATTGCATAATTAGGATGCACTTTCACTGACTCAGAAAAACATTTTGTTTGAAGTAACCTAAAAGCGTAGGAGACCAAGACATACTGTCTACTTCGGCATGGTCACTAAATGAGTTGGCACTAGCTGTATTGTGACTTCAGCATGGTCACTAAATGAGTTGGCACGAGCTGTATGGTGACTTCGGCATGGTCACTAAATGAGTTGGCACGAGCTGTATGGTGACTTCGGCATGGTCACTAAATGAGTTGGCACGAGCTGTATGGTGACTTCGGCATGGTCACTAAATGAGTAGGCACTAGCTTTATGGTGACTTCAGCATGGTCACTAAATGAGTTGGCACTAGCTGTATTGTGACTTCGGCATGGTCACTAAATGAGTTGGCACTAGCTGTATGGTGACTTTGGCATGGTCACTAAATGAGTTGGCACTAGCTGTATGGTGACTTCAGCATGGTCACTAAATGAGTTGGCACTAGCTGTATGATGACTTCGGCATGGTCACTAAATGAGTTGGCACTAGCTGTATGGTGACTTCGGCATGGTCACTAAATGAGTTGGCACTAGCTGTATGGTGACTTTGGCATGGTGACTAACCCTAACCCCTGTAGCAGTAATGCTGTTTGTTAGTTCTGCTACCTTCCGTGACTTGGTAGAGTTAGCTCTCTGAGTGCCAGAAGGTAGCCTGAGGCTAGCCTTGTAGAGATCCTCTCGAGGGGGATATGTGGGGATATCTGGCACCCCTCTCAGAGCCTCCACTTCCCTGCTTCCTTCCTTGCCTTCGTTAAAGCTCTCTTTCCCTCCCTTCATTAGAGCCCTCCCTTCCTACTTGGTTAAAGGATCGAACAGGAATGATTCCTCTCAGCTCATTCTGAAGCAAGCCGGGGGTCTTATCCAGGAGCACTGACAGAGGGTCTGTCTGTCGCACCATGGCTTTTCCTCATCAGCCGGTTCAGGGTATTGAGTTAGCCTGTCCTGCCCTGGTGTATTAGCCTGCCTGTATTGTATTAGCCTTTCAGTGCTGCTGAGGGAGAGCCTGTCCTGTCAGGGTCTGACTGGGCTAGCCACACTGATGGATGCTAGCCATCGATCTCTTTCTCAGGGTCTGTGCTAGCCATAATGATGAACGCTAGCCTTCTCTCTCAGGGTACAGTATTGAATTAGCCTTCCCTCTCAGGGTCTGTACAATCTGTAGGCTACTGATGAATGCTAATGGCTAGTCTTCTGTCTCAGGGAATATGCTATAGCTGTATTGATGAATACCACTCTTCCCTCTAACCCCAGTTAACCCTAGTGATGAACGGTAGCCTCAGGCAGGTTTGACTGAGAGTAAAGCCTTGGCCATCTTCCCTTTGCTCATAGTTTTACCATTCTACAGGAAAAGGTAGGTAAGCACAATATGCCCCCATGCATCAGCGGCTATAAATATGGTAAATACACACTCTAGGGTTCCACCATTGCTGATATGGAGAATTGAAGTTCTAGGATGTGGGAAGTCAGAGTGATGTAAGTGGAATATATCAAATACACTCCAAATAGTGGAGGACTCCAACTGTGCATCCAAACCCTTTGATCCTCCACAAAGGAGCAGGCAGAACGGTGCACTTGAAGAATGGCTAAACAGTTTTCCTCAGGATCTAAATCCAACCCAGAGGCACACCTGTCCCCACCAGCCTCAGGGTAACTGAAGTTTGGTCAGTCTCTTACCAAGGCTGGTCTGGGAGTTGGGGTTGACATACTGGTCTTTACTCCACTCTACCATACACTTCAAGATGGACACCAGACACTCCAGGCCTTTCTTCCTCAGGGTCAACTCCTGGTGGGAACAGAGAAATGTTACATCAACTTTAGAGCAATATACAGTGGGGCAAAAAAGTATTTAGTCAGCCACCAATTGTGCAAGTTCTCCCACTTAAAAAGATGAGAGAGGCCTGCAATTTTCATCATAGGTACACTTCAACTATGACAGACAAAATGGGAGAAAAACAATCCAGAAAATCACATTGTAGGATTTTTAATGAATTTATTTGCAAATTATGGTGGAAAATAAGTATTTGGTCAATAACAAAAGTTTATCTCAATACTTTGTTATATACCCTTTGTTGGCAATGACAGAGGTCAAACGTTTTCTGTAAGGTTTTCACACACTGTTGCTGGTATTATGGCCCATTCCTCCATGCAGATCTCCTCTAGAGCAGTGATGTTTGGGGCTGTTGCTGGGCAACACGGACTTTCAACTCCCTCCAAAGATTTTCAATGGGGTTGAGAGCTGGAGACTGGCTAGGCCACATGCTGAAAAACCCAGCCACGTTTCATCTTCAATGCCCTTGCTGATGGTAGGCTTTGTTACTTTGGTCTCAGCTCTCTGCAGGTCATTCACTAGGTCCCCCCGTGTGGTTCTGGGATTTTTGCTCACCGTTCTTGTAATCATTTTGACCCCACGGGGTGAGATCTTGCGTGGAGCCCCAGATTGAGGGAGATTATCAGTGGTCTTGTATGTCTTCCATTTCCTAATATTTGCTCCCACAGTTGATTTCTTCAAACCAAGCTGCTTACCTATTGCAGATTCAGTCTTCCCAGCCTGGTGCAGGTCTACAATTTTGTTTCTGGTGTCCTTTGACAGCTCTTTGGTCTTGGCCATAGTGGAGTTTGGAGTGTGACTGTTTGAGGTTGTGGACAGGTCTTTTATACTGATAACAAGTTCAAACAGGTGCCATTAATACAGGTAACGAGTGGAGGACAGAGGAGCCTCTTAAAGAAGAAGTTACAGGTCTGTGAGAGCCAGAAATCTTGCTTGTTTGTAGGTGACCAAATACTTATTTTCCACCATAATTTGCAAATAAATTCATTAAAAATCCTACATTTTTCTGAATTTCTTTTCTCATTTTGTCTGTCATAGTTGAAGTGTACCTATGATGAAAATTACAGGCCTCTCTCATCTTTTTAAGTGGGAGAACTTGCACAATTGGTGGCTGACTAAATACTTTTTTGCCCCACTGTACAAGTACCAAATATACAAAGAAATACACTTTTCTATAGCCATTGGTCAGTCTTACTTGGAGTGGTGTTGTGCCAAGCTCGTGGCCTGCCCGGCCCTGTGCGATCTTCGAGAGGTCATTCACCAGCCTCTCAAAGATATTAGCAGCATTCAAGTCACAATCATAATTCACATAGATATCCACCACACCCTGGGCATCTGAGGGAGGAGACATGAGGGACAGTTGGTACTTGACTTGTAATTGACGTTGATGCGCTGTACCACAGAGAGCATTTCAAATTGACACCACACACACACACACACACTCACCTGCACATATTCTGGTGAGGGTCTGTATGACCATCCATTTATGGTCGTAGGAGCTTGTGGACGTCTCCAGAATGTACAGGAAAATCTCCTTGAAGAACACCTGCGCAGCAAAACAAACCGTGACAGTTAAATATGAGGACACAAAGAGGCCGAGATGAGAAAAGCTTCATAAATCTTAATTTACAGAACTATCCACTGTAACAAAGCCATAAACATATACATCTCACTGCAGGCTGACCGCTCAACTATGAAATCATAACATCTCAACCAACAACATCTGTCTCCGGAAAATACGATGATTTCCTTCATGGCCACAAACAGTCGCGGGTAGATTAAGTCATCAACTTCAGCATGAGGAAATATTACAACCAGACCACTGTGGAAGTGGACTACAAATCAGAAGAAACAGCTAACAGGTAATACTGAAACTCAATCGCACTGAGACAGAACTACATTACTGTGCCCCTCTGATAAACTTCATCTCCCATTAATCACCTGTGTCAGGTGCCTGCTGTATTGAGAGCTGAGAGGTTTACAACATTGGGAGAGGGAACAGGAGAGATTGGCATTTGGGGATACGACAGCTATTCAGCGACAGAACAGAACAGTGTCTCGGCCTGCATGTTGATGGGTTTTCAAGTAGGACAAGAAAGGAGGAATATTAGAAGCAATATGAAAGAGGAATAGTGGTTTGTGACTTTGGGGAGGAAGAGAAATACTATTTGGACTAATAGCTGGTCAGGTAGCTCAGTTAGTCCCCCATAGTGGAACAAAAAAACTACACCCGCAGATTAATCTTTTGCGACAGAGGAAAAACCTAAATGTAGGTAGCTACCTCAATCTGCATCTTCAGGTGGGTCTTGAAGTGGGAGAGGAGGGTGAGGAAGATGGAGAGCGAGAGCGAGAAGACCTCTGGGATGGAGGAGACACCGTTCTTAGACAGCGCCACACACAGGTACTGCTTGATGGCGTTGATGAACATCTCGTTGGTCTTGAAGACGGGCCCAGCGTTCTGCAGGATGGACAGCAGCAGCTGGAGGGACAGCACCTTGGAGCGCAGCTCGTGGGACCTGGCAGGAGACCGAAAGAGGCATTCATTCAGACTTCTAACATTCAAGTGCAACAGGAATAAGAATTATTTATATGTTCAGTAGCCAAACATGGTCAAACGTTGTAGATAGAAATGCCATGAATAGAGCCCATGTGACTCCTTATTATAAATGTCAGAGATGTTTGTTCCAGCATATTTATATCTGAACGTTCCAAAAACGTTGTGCCTGCTGAATTTTCCCTTGATTTATACCATATGCCATCAATCAGCTTAATATGCACATGAAGTGACCCCTGATAATGTATTTATTATTGTGGGATGAAGACAGAGATCAGGGGTGAACTAGGACCAAAAATGGCCCAGGCATTTCTAACACACCGGCCAATTATTTTTTCTTGAGGCCCCTACACCGGCCCATTTTCCCTTGAGGATCCCATTATTAGCCAGATAATTATAATTTTGCACAACAACAAAAAACAACAAGTTATTCAGGCCCTTAGGCCGAAATGCCAGATGGCCAGCCCACCCCTGACAGAAATGCATCAATAACAGGTGCTCTGTGAGACACCATCTGATTCAGTTATTAGCAGCACTTCCTGGTTGACCCACAACTGACAGAGAATCCTAATGGTCTGGTGGCAGTCAGGGGATCTGGGGATGTCCGCCTAATGTCCACCTCTATACTAAGAGCCTGACCTAGCGAGATGAGCTGGAGCTGTTTTCCTTTTTCCAATAACATTTCCAATTATAGATCTGCACATACAAACACCATATGTTACAACGTAGAGAAGGCATATTTCCGTAATAGATCATTATAGTTAGATAATTATATTGTCTCCTATCCATAAGTCCGACCCGTATTTCTAAACAGCTGTTAGATGGAGGAGTAGGAACCCAAAATATGTATTTATTTGCAGTGACTGGCTTCCTATCTGTAATGCTCCCAAGCCCTCCTCTACAGACAGACTGATATTAATGTAGCATACAGAAATATAGTGCATTCGGAAAGTATTCAGACCGCTTGACTTTTTCCACATGTTGTTCATTTACAGCCCTATTCTAAAATGGGTTATAAAAAATGTCCCTCTCAATCTACACACAATACCCCATAATGACATCACAATACCCCATAATGACATCACTATACCCCATAATGACAAAGCGAAAACAGGCTATTAGAAATGTTTGCAAATTTAAAAAAAGAAATACCTTATTTACATTAATATTCATATCCTTTGCTATGAGACTTGAAATGGAGCTCATGTGCATCCTGTTTCCATTGATCATCTTTCAGATGTTTCTACAACTTGATTGGAGTCTCCTTGTGGTAAATTCAATTGATTGGACATGATTTGGAAAGGCACACACCTGTCTATATAGGGTCCCACAGTTGACAGTGCATGTCAGAGCAAAAACCAAGCAATGAGATCAAAGGAATTGTCCGTAGAGCTCTAAGACAGGATTGTGTCGAGGCACAGATCTGGGGGAGGGTACTAAAACTTTTCTGCAGCATTGAAGGTCCCCAAGAACACAGTGTCCTCCATCATTCTTAAATGGAAGAAGTTTGGAAACACCAAGACTCTTCTTAGAGCCGGCCGCCCGGCCAAACTGAGAAATCGGGGGAGAAGGCCTTAGTCAGGGAACCCGATGGTCACTCTGACAGAGCTCCAGAGTTCTTCTGTAGAGATGGGAGAACCTTCCAAAAGGATAACCAACTCTGAACCACTCCACCAACCAGGCATTTATGGTAGAGTGTCCAGACGGAAGCCACTCCTCAGTAAAAGGCACATGACAGCCCACTTGGAGTTTGCCAAAAGGCACCTAAAGACTCTCAGACCATGAGAAACAAGATTCTCTGGTCTGATGAAAACAAGATTGAACTCTTTGGCCTGAATGCCAAGTGTCACGTCTGGCGGAAAACTGGCACCATCCCTACAGTGAAGCTTGGGTGGGAGCATCGTGCTGTGGGATGTTTTTCAAGAATGAGGGAAACTACCCAAATACAGGTGCCAAGCTTATAGCGTCATACCCAAGAAGACGTGAGGCTGTAATCGCTACCAAAGGTGCATTAACAAAGTACTGAGTAAAGGGTCTGAATACTTATGTGAATGTGATATTTAAGTAATTATTTTTTTAAAATACATTTTCTAAAATGTATAAAAACCTGTTTTTGCTTTGTCAGTATTGGGTATTGTGTGCAGATTGATGAATAAAAAAACGATTTAATCAATTTTAGAATAAGGCTGTAACGTAACAAAATGGAAAAAGTCAAGGGGCCTGCAGCGCAGGGGAAACCGGACAACTTTATCATTTCAGCTGGGCCCGGAAAAGGGAGGCAGGGTACATTTTCAGTACAATAACAAATCAACCATTTGAACCATAGAAAATCCAAAGGAACAAAACATACCTGAGCCATGAACAACACGACAAATTACCCAGGGCATGTTTTCAACATTTTGAAATGTATACATGCAAAACATAAATCATATGTGTGGTGTTCATAGTCAGTGGGTTGAACTGAACATGCCATGCAGCTTTGGAGTTTGATAACTTCCCCATTTGACTGTTGAGGACTGTCGGTGTGCTTCCTTAAAGCCAATTTGAGGTGACAAAAAAACAAGGTAATATGCCAAACTTGAATCTTTTATTAACAAATTACAACAGCAAGATTCTATACTGATTTATAATCCCTAAAAAGTCATGTTCAAAGCATCTGTTGTAAGTTACACAGCTATAAAGCAGGTCTCCTGTGTGTCGTCCGGGTATCACCAGAGCCAGTCATGGAGTAAATCTCTCTGTGGGTGAAAAGGCGTTCTGTCTTACAGACACTAAGCACAGCCCTTCTTCTGGTGGCACAGCCATCCTCCCTGTCACCCCTGACAAAGGCCTGTGATAAACAGGGATCCATTCCACCATTGTCTAGAAGACGAAACATCTCTCTTGTGTTCTTAAACAGAACTCTGACAACACTATAGGAACACTGGGCCAGAACTCTCACTAGCAAATGCGGATAGAGTGTTAGGCCACATGGGCCATTGGGAGAATGATGGCGATGGGAGACAGACAGTCAGAATTGAGTTACCATACAGAAACCAGATTCAGGAAATCCTGTTACGTAAAAACTGCTATCAGATCCAGCAAATCAGATGCTTCTTTGGCTGTAACGGGCTGAGAAATGCATACAGAAGAACACCGAAATGTAATCTCCCTTATATTGGATCAAAGATCAAATCTGATTAGATATTTCTCCCTTGTAATTTCCTGTTCTGCAGAGGGAGAAAAAACAGGGACCACAGGAAGCGATACAGAACCAATAATCACCTAAGTGATGCTTCATCCAAACACACACCAACCATCACAACACTCCCAACTAATAACTTGGCTACCCTCCACAAGACATGATTCAACTAAGGAACACACTCCAAAAATAAACCCGTAATAGCCTATTTACTAGGGTAATACATCTACTGATCCTCTATCAATTCTCTAAAACCAAGCAATAATAAGATTCCTGTTACAGGAACTCAACTTACTTTGGGTCTGGCGGTCCATCTGACAGAGGCTTCATAGACAGCTTGCAGAGCGATCTAAACACTAGGAAGGCATCCTTCTGGAGAATATGGGAGAACTTAGCACCTGGTACTGGGCCTGTGGTCGCCCCCGACTCCTAACGCAGAAACACAAACAGATGGTCTACATCAAAAAAGTTTAATCAAGAGTCAATTATCAAGAGTCAATTATCATCCAAATTGAATTCCCCATTTGACAAAAAGAGTGTGAAATAAATGCTTCCAATTAATGTATCTGTTCAACCTCGATCGTGTAAGACTGTAAATCGTACACTTCCAAAAAGGATTATTCGCTGTCCCCATAGGAGAACACTTTTTGGTTCCAGGTATAACCCTTTTTGGTTCCAGGTAGAACCCTCTGTGGAAAGGGTTCTACATTGAAATCAAAAGGGTACTACCTGGAAACAAAAGGGTTATACCTGGAACCAAAAACTGTTCTTCAAAGGGTTCTCCTATGGGGACAGCTGAAGAACCCTTTTTGGTTCTAGAGTGTAGATAATTACAGTGCTCAAATATCACTATAATAACCTGAGGAACTGAGAGGAGATAGTCTATGAATCATGTTGGAATCAACCCCAGCAGACTGGAAGACAGACACTCTGATTCAGAGGAACTGAGAGGAGATCATCTATGAATCATGTTGGAATCAACCCCAGCAGACTGGAAGACAGACACTCTGATTCAGAGGAACTGAGAGGAGATCATCTATGAATCATGTTGGAATCAACCCCAGCAGACTGGAAGACAGACACTCTGATTCAGAGGAACTGAGAGGAGATCATCTATGAATCATGTTGGAATCAACCCCAGCAGACTGGAAGACAGACACTCTGATTCAGAGGAACTGAGAGGAGATCATCTATGAATCATGTTGGAATCAACCCCAGCAGACTGGAAGACAGACACTCTGATTCAGAGGAATTGAGAGGAGATCATCTATGAATCATGTTGGAATCAACCCCAGCAGATTGGAAGACAGACACTCTGATTCACAGGAACTGAGAGGAGATCATCTATGAATCATGTTGGAATCAACCCCAGCAGACTGGAAGACAGCCAATCTGATTCAGAGGAACTGAGAGGAGATAATCTATGAATCATGTTGGAATCAACCCCAGCAGACTAGAAGACAGACAATCTGATTCAGAGGAACTGAGAGGAGATAATCTATGAATCATGTTGGAATCAACCCCAGCAGATTGGAAGACAGACAATCTGATTCAGAGGAACTGAGAGGAGATAATCTATGAATCATGTTGGAATCAACCCCAGCAGACTAGAAGACAGACACTCATTCAGAGCGGTTGGGTTAAATGCAGAAGATCCCCCTTTCCCTTTATGACTGCAGCAGCAGAGGGATTGAATAACCCTTAGCTCTTTAATTCCTCATGTTACTAATGACTTCCATGTTCCTTTTTACAAATTGATAAACCATTTAAATGTAATAAAACATTTTTTATCAGACTGGGTATTTAAACAGTTTTATTTGTCTGTTAAAACAGACACCCATGCTAGCACAAAATCTCTTTGTAGAGCAAAGTGTGTCGCCGTGGTGACAGTCAGGTCAATCCCTCTCACCTGTGTATCATTGGAGCAGACAGACAGCCTGTCGTCGGGCAGCGACGGAGTGAAGCTGGCAGAGATGGGCGTGCCGGGGATTCCGTTGGCATGGACATTCTCGCTGTCGCTGCCCAGAGCCCCCTCGTCTTCCGCCACCTCTGTGACCTCTGTTACCTTGGTGATGACCTCAGCGGGTTCCATAATCTCTGTGGGCTGCTTGGTCTCGCTAGCAGGCTCCTTGGCATCTGAACACAGATGAGCAGGGTTCAGGCAGTACCCTTTGGAGTGGTTTAGTATGCACGGGTCAAAATAGCACTGAGACACACAGCTCTCTCTCTTTCTAGATAGGACAAACAAGTAAACACACAGTAATGCCTAAACTCTCCAGACTTCTCATTCTAAAATTATTTTGTATCAACAAAAGTCCATTGTTGACTTAACTGACCGCAGACACAAATGTGATTTCAGATGCATAGAGTTACCTCCAACGATGGTGTTGACGACTTCCTGTAGGATGCTCTGGACGATCTCCTGGGCTTTCTCCTCATAGTTAGGCTCCTCCTCCTCTACTGCTGTCTCTTGGTCACACTGAGCAGCACCTTGAACACAACACAAGTAAACGTTTAGTCAAAGTCCATTTAAAAGAACCTGAATACACTTAAAACATGTAAGATGGGAAACAGTGAATTGACAGATTGAGTAAAGAAAGTGTTTTCTCTGAGTGAGACTGAGCATTAGCCTTTGATACTGTAATTGTCAATGTTGACCAGATAAACAGTAGTCACTGGTATCAGCTACCACATCTTCCCTGAAGACATTGTGCGTGGATGTGTGTTTGTGTTGAAAGCAGTGAGTAATTTGGAAACAAAATGATTATTGAATCTTTGGATGAGTCTTTTTCTCACTCTCAATCTCTTTTCTATGCCTTCTCTCCGTCAGTCACTAATGAAAGCAGTTATGGGCTGCATTACCGCCGAGTGCATTACCACCGAGTGCATTACCACCTAAAGAGAAAGCTGTCTCATCAAATGCTTATTTAACACAGACAAAATATATTGTCCCAGAGTTCTGTCAATATTGAGTACACAAAAATGTCAAGGTTGAGGCTTTGTTACTGTCTAAAGCAGCCAAGGTACTAGCCGAGCACAATACCCCTGGAAATGTCTTTCCTCAAACACACTGCAAAGTACTGAGCGAGAGGGAAATTCTTTGTCTGTTTGACCTTGAACATTACTGCCTATATGACTGCCTATATTTGTGAGTCTGTCTGTCTGTCTGTCTGTCTGTCTGTCTGTCTGTCTGTCTGTCTGTCTTTTCTAAGGTGAAACTCACACTGTGCTGCTGCCGCCTCTGTCTGATGGTTCTCTGCTGTGCTGAACTCAGAGCCGTTTTCTGGGTCTGGCCTCTCATACACCATCCCATGTTCCCCCTGCTCCTCCTCCATGGCCCCCTGGGTTGGGGTAGGAGTGGTGGGGGTGGAAGTGGGCGTGGGTGTAGAGGGGGTGGTGGGGCCGTTGGCCTCCCGGGGAGGGCCCTTGGCTGGGAGGTAGACGTGCTGCTGGAGCTGGGGTGAGTCCGGTTCCTGTTCCTGGGTGACTTGGGTGTGCTGCCGGGGCCTCTCCCTTTCCATCTGCTTGGCCTCCTGGAGCTATGGAGGGGGTAGAGGGGAGGAGGGGTAAAGACGGGCAGACCCACACACAGACACACACAGCCAGACCCAGGCCAACCCAGCGTAGCCACATACAACCAAACACACACAGACAAAGCCAAATGCACGCACACACACACACGCACACACACAGAGAAATGTGTTAACACAATGTACACAAAGTCATTATATCAATTCCCTCTCAAATATTCCCTAAGGGATTTCCACCCCAATGCCAAGCAGCAACACTTCCCGATGTCAGATCAGGAAGCAACACACGGCAGGTTGGGAATCGCAGCTTTCCAGGCAGAGACATTAGAACACATATTCAGCATGGCTCTTAACATCAGGTCTGTCTAACATGTGTTTATGAATGACATGCTGTCAAAACAAGTATGAGGCAGAGCAGCTCACATGCTTATATAAACTGGGATATTTCAGTGCAGAACAGGAGACAGTATTTCTGGTCTAAAATACTGCATGTTCTCCTGGTTGATGTGTCACTGATGTTGATGTGTATTGATGAGGAGATGTTGAATTACATCGAGAGACAGTTGTCTGAATTATAAATGTCTTCATATGATTCCTCCACAGGCCCAAAGTAATCTGGAGATGTTCTTTATTTTAATTTGGATATGAAGCTATAAATATACACATCATAAACATTTCTAACAGAATACAATGGAAAACTTTATAATATTTGTTCTTCAGCCAAGCTATAGCACAGTATGCATCTATAACATCCACCAACACAGTATGAATCTATAACAGCCCCCTACACAGTATGCATCTATAACATCCACCAACACAGTATGAATCTATAACAGCCCCCTACACAGTATGCATCTATAACATCCACCAACACAGTATGAATCTATAACAGCTCTCTATAGCAGCCCACTACACAGTATGAATCTATAACATCCACCAACACAGTATGAATCTATAACAGCTCTCTATAGCAGCCCACTACACAGTATGAATCTATAACATCCACCAACACAGTATGAATCTATAACATCCACCAACACAGTATGCATCTATAACATCCACCAACACAGTATGAATCTATAACAGCCCCCTACACAGTATGCATCTATAACATCCACCAACACAGTATGAATCTATAACAGCCCCCTACACAGTATGCATCTATAACATCCACCAACACAGTATGAATCTATAACATCCACCAACACAGTATGAATCTATAACAGCTCTCTATTGTAGCCCACTACACAGTATGAATCTATAACAGCTCTCTATAGTAGTCCCCTACACAGTATGAATCTATAACAGCTCTCTATAGTGGTCCCCTACACAGTATGAATCTATAACAGCTCTCTATAGCAGCCCCTTACACAGTATGCATCTATAACATCCACCAACACAGTATGAATCTATAACAGCTCTCTATAGCAGCCCACTACACAGTATGAATCTATAACAGCTCTCTATTGTAGCCCCCTACACAGTATGAATCTATAACAGCTATCTATAGTAGCCCACTACACAGTATGAATCTATAACAGCTCTCTAAAGTAGCCCACTACACAGTATGAATCTATAACAGCTCTCTATAGTAGCCCCCTACACAGTATGAATCTATAACATCCA